>NC_056626.2:176643222-176943222 GCF_002870075.4 Lactuca sativa | reverse complement strand
ACTCGCTAAGGGACCATGGGAGCACTAGATCTAGTCACAAAGGGCTCAATAAGCCCTAAATCAACATGAACATCACCACCACAGAAAAATGGTTCGAAAATAGTACCTCAAACGTGATGTTTTGGACCTCAGATATTCAGGAAGTTAACCCTCTTGCTTCCTCTTGGCTATAGCTTCCTTTCCCTTGCTAGACAACACCTCCAAGGTCGACAATGGCTCCTTCTCCCACTCCAAACGCTCAAGCTCACTAGGGTTTCGCTCTGGGGGCTGGTGAGCACAAATGACGGCCATAAGGCCCTTTAAATAGGTCCCAAACCTGAGAAATTAGGGTTTCATTAAACAGCGCGGACTTGCCGAGTCCACCAATGCGACTTGTCGAGTCCGGTCATTAATCCGGGTGAGAAATCGCGTCTCTACTCGGCGAGTCTACGCACCGACTCGCCGAGTTCTTCCACAAAATTTGAAATAAAATGAATAAATATAATACCTGAAATTCCGGATGTTACAGATTTATATTGTTCTTATATGATTATCCTTACCAAAACAAAAGATAATTACCATTTAATTGAATAATAAATTCCTTATGTGATAAAATTTGATTATTTGATTTATTTGATGAATTATCTTGTGATTAAAATAGAATATATCAAATCTAGATAATCATTAAAATAAATGTTTAATTTAAATTATTTGCTATTTGATCCTTTGTATTTTGAAAAGTTCAAAACATGCCCTCAAGTTTTGAAATTAAAATTTTTTAATTAAAAGTTTAATTTGAACTATTTAAATTTTAAACCCTAGAATTTTACAAGTTTAAAATTCAACCTTATACTATATAATATTATAAGATTAATATGTGTGTATATATATATATATATATATATATATATATATATATATATATATATGTATAACTTAAATGATAGTCTTACCGTTAGTAGGCCTCATTCACGAAGCCGATCTATAAGGGGGGTATAAGGTTATGGCCTATAAAATGGTCGTTTAATGGGTGTCCACTCTCACCCACTGTTTCTTTGATTGGTGGAGGGTCGTTAGCCGAATGGGTAGGATAGGGCAACTCTTTCCTCATTAAATGTATAATGAATTTACAAAGTAACTAAATGTTTTTACAAAATCCCCAATCTTAGTTACTTTAGTCAAAAGTGAATTGATGCCATTCCATGAAATAACACTTTGTACCCTTGCTAAGATGTTAGTAGAGCATGTGTGGTTAACCGGCACACTAGTTGGGCTCTAAGCAAAGGTGGCAAAGAGTGACTCGATGTTTGTCATAATTCGATGGAGCGTGTGTGGTTAACCGGTACATCGAATAGGTAGCTGTAACATTAAGGGCACGATGTTCATTTGCATGGTTATTCACACCCGCTTTGTGATCCTCGGCATCCCAATCACAAACTTGAGGGGCATATCGAGATTTAAACATGCCATTGAAGCGTTGAATGAATCTCAAAAGATCTAGGAGTTTTCCATACACTTAAAACTTAGCTTTAATTTGTTTTTTCATGGTGGAAAATTAGTGAATCGTCATTGACTTACCTTCAAATTATTTACTTGTTAGATTACGACATCCTTCTTCTAATTTGTAAATAATGTTGTTGGATCCTAGACCTAATTTTTGATTTGGGTGTTTAATTGGGGATTCATTTTTCTAATCAAACATTGTTCTTTTTTCATTTTCAGATGTCGAACGTCAACAACAACGCTTCCGACTCAAATTCCTCTGGCTCATTCTCACTCATGAACTTGTGTGGGAGAGTGATTTTTGACGGGTCCAATTTCAATGATTGGATCCGCAACATCTGAATGGTCACTCGTTATGAGGACAAAGAGTATGTCCTCGATGAGAAGCTGAAGGAAATCAACATTAACACTGCCTCTGCTGAAGAGATCGCGGCCTTTGAGGCCCATGAGCGTGATGCTACGAAAGTCCATTGCATCATGCTAGTGACTATGACTGCAGAACTCCATAAGTCCTATGAGGACATGTATCCCTATGAGATGCATCAAGATCTGCTGGACTGGTACCACCAGAGAGCTAGGCAAGAAAGGTATGAGATCATCACTTCGATGATCACTACCAAAATGGGTAGTGGGGAGTACTTACCGCTCATCTGCAAAGGATGATGAGATATTTCGATCACCTGCTAAAGTTGAATGTGAACTTTGATGAAAAGCTAGCAATTGACATCATCCTTTACTCCTTGCCTCCCTGCTACAACCAGTTCTGCATGACCTACCACATGAACAAGGAGGAGGTCACCTTGAGAAAGCTTCAAGGATTATTGAGGACTGCTGAGAGAAACCTCAAAGATAAATCTGTTGCATCATCTCCAACTCCTACTGCTACCCCAGTCCTGGTAATTAGGCAAAGGAAGGGTAAGAAGAGGAAGGCTCCCTCAAAGAGCCACCATAAGGGAAAGTCCCAAAATTGCTCCTCTTCTAGTGGAACCAAGGCTGGCTCTGCTAAACCCAACTACAACCCCAAGGAGGCAGAGTGCCACCACTGCCATGAAATAGGGCATTGGAAACGAAGTTGCCCGAAATATCTGCAGAACATCAAGGATAGAAAGATCAAGCCATCCTACGCACGTATATACACTATTAAATCTAATGATTCATCACATGCTATTTCTTGGGTACTTGATATAGGATGTGGTTTTAACATTTGTTCTGATTTGCAGGGCCTAAGAAGAAATATGGATGTGGATCATGGGAAGATAAATTTGATCATGGGGAAGAGAAGAGCGTCGCCTGTCACCAAGATCGGACTTTACTCTTTAGTGCTCAGTAGTGGATTAGGATTAGATTTAAATAATTGTTTCTATTCGCCATATATGGCAAGAAACATCATTTCTTTTCATGGTTTGTATAGACAAGGTTTTAGATATTCATTTGATAATGAAAAGGGTTCTATTAATGCTTATCTTAACGGTGTTTTCTATTTTGAAGCATTACCTTGTAATGGAATATATGAAACTGTGATGGTTGTAGACAATTTAGGAAATGATGTGTTGTGTATTGGTTCTTCCAATGGTTGGGATAAAGTATGCTTGTGGCGTTGTCGTCTTGGACATGTCAACAAAAAACTCATAGCACAACTCCAAAAGGATGGAGTGTTGGAGTCATTTGACCTTAGGGACGATGATGTGTGCAAATCTTGTTTGCTTGGAAAGATGACCAAGTCACCTTTCACTGGCACTTGTGCGAGGGGTGAGGGTTTATTGGATCTCATACACACCGATGTGTGTGGGCCCTTTAGATCCACCACAAGGGATGCGAATCGCTTCTGTGTGACTTTCACCGATGATTATAGCAGATATGGGTATATTTACTTAATCAAGCATAAGTCAGAAACCTTTGAAAAGCTCAAAGAGTTTAAACAAGAAGTGGAGAATCAGTTGGGCAGGAAAATCAAGATGCTTCGATCCGATCATGGTGGAGAGTACCTAAGTCTTGAATTCCACGACTACCTCAAGGAATGCAGAATCGTTTCGCAATTCAAGCCACCTAGGACACCACAGATGAATGGTGTGGTTGAGAGGCATAATCGAACCTTGCTAGATATGGTTCATTCCATGATGAGTCGTGCTTTGCTACCTATCTCATTCTGGGGGTATGCCTTAGAGATTGTCGCCCATATCCTTAACTTAGTCCCTACGAAGAACGTTGCCAAAACACCTCACGAAATGTGGATAGGTAAAGCTCCTTCATTGGCACATATCAAGGTTTGGGGTTGCGAGGCTTTCGTAAGACGAGAGACTTACGACAAGCTCGAGCCTCGTAGTGAGCGGTGTATTTTCATCAGCTACCCGCTGAACTCCTTTGGATATCTCTTCTATAGACTGAATGACAATGTTGACTTTTTTGCGAGGAGAGGGGTTTTCCGAGAGCGAGAACTCATAAGCCAAGGGGACAGTGGGAGGAAAATTGATCTTGAAGAGATTCAAGAGTCAAGCGATGAAGGAACCTCTATAACTGGCACTCAACCCGAGGAGGAAACTCCAGTTGAACCGATTGACGAGTCCTTACCTCTTAGACGTTCTGAAAGAGTTAGGTTTCAACCCCAGTTTTATGGTTTCATATTACTACAGAAGGAGATACACTCATCAGTCATTGTACACTAGTGAATTTGGACGAACCTAACAGCTATAAGGAAGCCATGGCAGGCCCGGAGTCTGCAAAATGGGAAGAGGCTATGGACAGCGAGATCCAGTCCATGTATGACAACCAAGTTTGGAATTTGGTTGACAATGTACCAGGTCGTAAGACGGTCGGGTGCAAGTGGATCTTCAAGAAGAAGACCGACATGGATGGGAATATGCACACCTATAAGGCGCGATTGGTTGCGAAGGGTTTCACTCAAACTCCCATAGTTGACTATGATGAAAATTTCTCACCGCTTGCGGAGATAAATTCTATTAGGGTGATGCTAGCCATTTCTGCATTTCATGACTATGAGATATGGCAGATGGACATCAAAACCGCTTTCCTTAATGAGAAGTTGGCTGAGGATGTTTACATGGCTCATCCAGATGGTTTTGTCAATGTGAAGCGCCCTAATAGAGTGTGTAAGCTTGAGAAGATTATTTATGGACTGAAACAAGCATCTCGCAGATGGAATCTTTGTTTCGATGAGAAAGTCAAAGAGTTTGGTTTTCTGCGAAGCGAGGATGAATCATGTGTATATGTCAAAGCCAATGGGAGTATAGTTAGCTTCCTCATATTATATGTCGATGACATAATACTCATAGGAAACACCATCCCAATGCTACAGGAAGTCAAGTCCTGGTTTGGGAAGTGTTTCGCTATGAAGGACCTCGGAGAGTTGCCTTTATTTTGGGAATAAAGATAGTGAGAAACAGAAGTAAAAGACTAACAGGACTTAGTCAGAATACTTACTTGGACAAGTTACTAAAGCATATTAGTATGGAGATTTCTAAGAAGGGGGAGTTACAAATCCAAAGTAATGCCAAGTTGAGTAAGACTCAAATCCCGAGTACCAAAGTCGAGATAGCATAAATGAGTCGAGTACCATACACTTCCACAGTTGGCTTGATTATGTATGCTATAACTTGTACTTGCCCTGATGTGTCCTTCGCTTAGAGCATGGTCAACAGATATCAAGGGAACCCTGGCAAAGCACATTGGACCGCAGTCAAGAATATTCTTAAGTACCTTCAGAGGACCAAGGAATGGTTTCTAGTCCTCGGTGGGAGTGATGACTTAAGGGTGCGAGAGTATAGTGACACCAATTTTCAGACCGACGGGGACAACAACCGTTCGCAGTCGGGCTAGGTCTTTACCCTAAATGGAGGTGCAGTGACTTGGAAGAGTTCCAAGTAGGAGACCGTGGCTAATTCAACATGTGTATCAGAGTATATAGTGGCAAGAGAAGCGTCAAAGGATGCGATATGGTTGAAGAACTTCATTGGAGACCTTGGAGTTGTGCCAGCCATATAGGAGCCCATGGAATTTTTCTATGATAATGGAGGAGTGGTTGCCTTGACCAAGGAACTGAGGGATCATGGCAGGTGTCGACATATCAACATAAAATATCACTTTATTCGACAGCGGGTGGAAGAAGGACTCCTCGTAGTGAAGAGGGTATCGTCGGAGGATAACCCAATAGATCCGCTTACGAAGGCACTGAGTAGGGTTAAGCAATTGCAGCACGCTAGGAGCATCGGGCTGAAGGATGGCATTAGTTTAGATTAGATAGATTTGAAACGTGTAATAAATAAATGTAATTGACATTTGATGATTAAATAAAAGACTATTATTTATAAGTAAAGTTATTGTCTTATGTTGATTATTTGCCTATTGTTTCACTTTGCATGTTTTGACTTTTTGAATAATAAGATTATTCAAACGTTCCACAGTCGCTCATACTTTGGGAGTAGGTATGAAAGAAGATTGTCATGAATTGGTTGTAGATTGTCTAAAGTGTATTAGACATAGAAAAGGTTTGCTACAACGTTCATGAATGCTTATGAACTTGATTTGAGCATTGGATTAGACCCGCGTTTGCTGGTATCACTTCATGGAATTTGTCACGATTGATCGCAAGACGATAATATCATATGGTCTTAAAACCTAGATATGTGGTTTATTGTTTGCTTGTTGATTGTGAATTGATAATGTGTAAACGCATCAGTAACTTGATGTTATAAAACACATTTTTGTGTATGATTTGATGAAGGAATGGTAAATGCATATAAGTCGAAGTTTATCTGTTCCTTTTATCCTAAGAGGGTAGAAGCGATATCTGGGCCCCTCAATGATTTGGTTTGGCTTATGTGTCGGCCCCGGTCATGACTGAATTGATGTGTTCAATTAAGTTCTATGTCAGACGAATTAAAGATCGAGAAACAACTGCTAGACAATAAGTATGACTATGTTCCATGTAATTGTCCGCACAATATCTAGAACGGAGGACTATACGATCCCTTATCTAAAGAACAGATTACTGATATGATCAGAGTTCGACAGCGTCTTTGAGAGCTACGATTGATAATCGGATTGTACTTACATTTTTAGTTACTAGACTTATCCAAGTGGAAGACCGTTGGATTGGTGTCTAAGCCTGTAACTATATTTGGTAAGTATTTGACCCGATTGTGCATGGTCCTTTTGGGTTGTCGTCACCAAAGCATCATGATTGGATGATTTATCAAGTGAGAGGTTATTATGGGTTATTAATATATTATAAGAATAATATATTAAAGGAGAAATCATATAGTTTAATTAATATTCGACAAGAATTAATTAAGAATTAATTTTGTGGCTAAAAGACATTAATTAAATAAAGGGGACTTAAACTGTCAAACGTGTGATAGTTGAGTATTGGGCTGAGAAGGCTTATGGACTAGGCTTGGACGAAATTAGGGATGTGTCCATCCTAATTTCGGCCAATGAGGCCCTATTCTAGAAGCTTCCTTGGACTGCTTAAGGCCTAAGCTATCCATTAGGGTTTTAACTGAAACCCTAGCAGCACCAGTATAAATAAGACCCCAGGGCATCCAATTTTCGGCCACTTGAACCCTAGGAGTCTTCATAGCTGAAATTGTGCCATCCCCTCTCTCTCAATTAGCATCCTCTTGCTTGTGGTGTTTGTAAGCTATTAGAGGAGTGACACTTGTGACTCTAAGCTCCAAAGACAAGAAGATTCAAGCCTTTGAAGAAGAGGTAATCATCTAGATCTGATTTATTGTGTCAATTTCAAAATATATCACTAGATCTAGGGTTTGTAAGTCTTGGATGAATTGCATGTTGAATAGAGAAACCTAGATCAGAGCATTAGGGTTTGCATGAGCACATAGGATGTTCTTTTGGCTCAAACCCATCAAAATTTCCTTAATTTAAATTTTATACTGATTTTTGGGATGCTACAAGTTGGTATCAAAGCCCTGGTTTGAGAGAATTAGATGATCACTCGTGTGACTCCAAACTCAAACTAAGGATCTGTAAGAGTTTTCAAAATAATTTTCAAAAGTAACCAAGGAGGAATGAGATGTATACAATCAACTGGAGCAAGAAAGTATACCCCAAGATACCCACATTGTTATATGTTATACTATTTACGATAGAATTGCATGCTAGTGATATGATAGAGATCTTCAGGAATTTGATGATAGAATTGTCTGATGTATGATGACTGATAGCCAAAGAGGGCTTCATATATGATAGATGAAATTGACATCATTACCGTAGTTCTTAGTGTGTGCGTCATAATTGTATATAACTAAGATTATATAGCCTGAGAATGCGTGGTTTAGCCTTATTTCCTATTCCTTGTTTGGTTGTGAGCTTAGGGTAGAATCAAGTATTCGACTGCCTATGGTATCCAACGTTATGTATGATTAGCCTTCATGAGCATCTACAGGGTTGTTGAAAGTTTCATGATTGAGTATGTGAGCAGCCGGCTAGGTGAGGAATGATTAGCCACTATCGAGATACGATCCATTGAAACAGATACAGGTAGGTGTGGAAGGTAGTATGAGTCCGTACTACTGAAAGCACAAGAACCGTATGTGTAACAAGGAAGTCAAAACCCCGATGGATTAGCCTCTTTGTAATGATTATAATAGTTTGAATTGTGGCATTTCTGATATATATATATATATATATATATATATATATATATATATATATATACATATATATCGGTTCATTTTTTAGTATGGTGTTCATGAGAGGATCTAGTTCTGCATCTGGAGCTGGTGGCCATGATAGGCCAAGATTGATTGATGATCAGATATAAGAGTTGATTGCTACTAAGGTGGCTACTGCTATACGGAGTTCTAACTCATAGCTTTTTGGTTCTATCAAGACCTCCATGATTGAGTTATTTGATGATCGCTATGTCGCCCTCACTGAGACTGCTACTGTTGTAGCCACCTCAGTCGTCGTTGTTGCGGGAGGCCGAGGAGGAGGCTCATTCTAGTACCGAGACTTCAATAAAACGAAGCCCCCAGAGTTCAACGGGTTCAAGGACCCGATAATTTCTATAAGGTGGATATAAGATGTAGAGGGTTGTTTCTTCACCTGTTCTTTTCCAGAGGACTAGAAACTTAGGTGAGCGTTGAACGTCCTTCGACTATGTGAAGGACTGGTGGAACCTGGTGACTGGTTCTTACACTCCTAAGCACATGGCTGTTGATACCTGGTTCTCGGAGATGTTTCGCATGAGCTATGTTCCCCTGGTGGAGACGGAAAAATTGGCTCAAATGTACCCGGATCTAAAACAAATTACAAAGATAGTGACGAAGATCACACGATTCTCACTAATATGGCTTCGTTCTGTCCTGAGTTCGCTGCTATGGAGCAGGCTCAGATGACACGATATTTGAGCATGATCAAGACCGATATTTGGCAGTTTGTGTCCACCCAACATTACAGTACTCTTTCCGAACATCAAGATGCCGCAAGGAGGCGGGAGATTGAGATAGAGATCCAGAAGAGGGAGAAACGTTAGGCTCTGGTTCAGTCCCAACCTGCAACAAAGTGGTTCAAACATTAGGCTCTGGGGGACAGAGGGGACACACTTGTGGCAAGGTTCATGAGGGTGCTTGTTGATATTCTTCCGGGTGCCACAAATGTGGCAGGGAGGGAAAAATATCTAGGGATTGTCGTCAGTAGGCCCTATTAGCAAGCAGAAGGATTTGTTACCACAATGAGCAAGTTGGCCATATGAAGGCCAGCTATACCTTGCTTGCTGCGAGACCGAAGTAGGCTCCAACACCAGCTACATTGAGGATCATAGATCGATACTAGGTCAGGGTGGATCCCCCGAGGGCTCTAGGTCGTGCTTTCCTGATCACATCAGAGGAGGCCAGGGTAGAGCCAAACATTGTTATTGGCATGTTTTCATTTACTATTCTGTCAAGTTATTTTATTGTATGTTTATTATTATGATTCTGCTAGGTACATTCTTAGTGAGTTTATTGGGACTGTGATTTTATGATGAAAATGCAATTTTAGTATTCTGGAAGTTGTAATGGTTTTATTGAAACTGCATGGGTTTATTCAAAGTCTAATGGTTTTCTTGCCAAAGGGTTTTTTTGGAATTCTGTTGCTCGTTATTTTTTCCCTAGAGTTTGGTGGGTTTTTATTGATATCACGATGAAAGGGTTACCCAACAATAATGTTAGAATTTTTTATTAGGGGCATCTCTGCCATTTTATGTTCAAATTGGTTCAAGTTTTTGGTTGCTGCTCTGAGCTCAAGTAATTTATTTTGCTCAAGATTGATTATTGTTCTTGCATTTACATTCGTTTTAAGGTAGTGCAACAAGGATTCACGTATTACTTTCACCAAATGGGGTTTTGGTTGTAGATTTAAACAAAATAAGAAATGAGAAATTATGATAATAATGAGTTTGTTATTATAAAATTGGATTAATGTCGCATACCTCCATTGTTGGAGACTTAAAGACTATGTCAGTAATTGAAAGCTTTCTGTGTACAAGACATTGAAGACGTGACACCTTGCTAGGAGGTAAGTTGATTAATTCATCTTCCAGTTAATGTTTACCATTTTTATAATTTTTAACTTCATTGTCAAATGTAAGGACACCAATGAACTCAAACACATGATTTAACTTTAAATCAGACTCTAGCGAGTCGTATATCTGCAGAATGAACACCTTGTTTTGTAACAAAATGTAAGCATCTATACCGCATAAATGTTTTAAAAACTCATGTTGAGTTGCACATGCACTTGACAAGATTTTACAATCCTAATTCTCCAATGACAGAAAAAAAATTATGAAATTGCTACTAGAATTGTTTTGTAACAAAATGAAACCAATGTCTTGATGAGTCATGTATAAAAATCCTTCAAAGTAAAGTTTCTATAGCTCATGCCATGCCTAAACTCAGATTTTCTTAAATACATATCAAGGCCACTCCGTTTGAAGCACTATACAACCGTAAGTGCGGATCACCATTACGTTGGGTTGAAGTTGGGAACTCCCAACTGGCTAAGGGGTCAAACAACCAATAGTACCCTCACCGACCCTGAGATCATACAGGAGATGACAGAGAAGATTGTTCAGATCCGTGAGCGACTAAAGGCGTCTCAGAATTGACAAAAGAGTTATGCGGATAAATGACACAAACCCTTTGAAATCCAGGTTTGTAATCGTGTGTAGTTTAAGGTCTCACCCTGAGAGGGGGATGATACGTTTTCGAAAATGTGGAAAACTAAATCCAAGGTACATAAGGCCATTCGAGATCCTTTCCAGGATCAGCCTGGTAGCATACAAACTTCGACTACCACAGGAACTCGGCAACGTGCACCCACTTTTCATGAGTCCAACTTATAGAAGTGCCTATCTGACAAGGCCCTCGTCATTACGAGATTGAAGTAGACGAGAGTCTCCACTTCATCAAGGAACTAGTGGAAATCATGGACAGGGAAGTCAAGAGAACAAAGCAAAACTACATACCAAGAGTAAAGGTCCGTTGGAACGCCCAATGAGGACCTGAATTTACATGAGGACGCGAGGACCAAATGAAACAAAAATACCCACACCTTTTCCCCAGCCCTTGAGTACCCACTCGGAATGTTAATATCGTGACAAAATTCCTTCTAACGGGGGGATGATGTGACAATAGTCAAATTTGGTCAAAACAAAGCCAACAAGTCAACCAAGTCAATTCAATTACTATTAGGATTTTAGGACATACGCAATGTTTCCTAATGTTCCTAATGTACAACTTACAAGTATGAATACAAAATACCTCTCTGGATTTCTGATTATCAACTATAAACCTTAATTAGGGTTAGTAACGTAAAAACTCGATAATTCAGATATATATTATTTGGGAATGAATAATACTCGAAACAGAAGAAAATAAAAAAAGTAAAGAGGGGGGCCACCTTTGGAATTCACTATTCACCTTCGGAGTCACTATTCAGATTTGGATTCTACTGTTTCAGATCTGCCTATTACGAACACTTCTGAATTCAGACTCTTTTGAGTTCAGAGCCTTCTGACTCTGGACACTTCTGACTTCGGACTCTTCTGAATTCGGAGCCTTCTGAATCCGAACACTTCTGACTCCAGACACTTCTCAATTCAGAGTCTTCTGATTTCGGAGCCTTCTGACTCCATACACTTCTACTTCAGACTCTTTTGAATTTGAAGCCTTCTGACTCCGGACGCTTCTGACTCTGGATACTTCTGACTTTGGACTCTTCTGAATTCGGAGCCTTCTGACTCCGGATACTTCTGGCTCCGGACACTTCTAACTTCGGACTCTTATTAATTCGGAGCCTTCTGACTCTGGAAACTTCTAACTTCAGACTCTTCTGACTTCTAACGCTTCTGACTTCGGAACCTTCTGACTCCGAGCTCTTCTGACTCCGGACCACCTTCCAACTTCGGACTTCACTCTGGATTTTGGGCAGTTTCATACTTTTCTCATGATTCAGATTTTTGACCTCGGATTTTCCATCAGGTTCAGACATTTCACATCTCGGGCCCTCTAACCTCATATTTTATACCCATCCCGAAACTTTTATTAAAAACACATCATTTTTATAAAAATACGAAGAATTTATAAAGGTTTGACTTTTTTTATTATAAAAAGTCACTAGTTAATTAAGTTGTACCTTCATCTTAAATAGCCAACCACTCTCCCATAATATGTTACACCTTTAGTCTCATCCATGTCCCCTCATAACTCACCGCACCCACCCTGTTTCCCCCTCTCTCTATAACTTATGGCCAAAAGGCTTTTTTTTTCTCACATTCATCTTCATCATTTTCTTCTTCTTCTTCTTCTCCAAGAAAGAGCTCTCATCTTCCATAGCTAAATTCTTCCAAGTGGTTCTTGAGTTTTTGGTAAGTATTTCCTTCATAATCTATTAATTCTACACACTTATAAACTTGTTTCGATCCATTTATATACATTATCATGTGTTACTATTCATAGGATCTTCAAATCTTCAAAGTGTTCTTGACTTGAAACTTTCCATCTAAAACACTTCATTCATAAAAAAAACACACATAAGGTGAGTTCATACCCCGTTAATTTCAAGTTTTTCCAAGTTTTAGGGGGGAATACAAGTAAACTTGTATAATAACACAAGTTGTTTTACATGCTTCTCTTTAAGTTGTGTAAAAGTATTATATTCATGAAAATATGTTATTACTTGGTTATTTGAACATTTATATGTTGTGTGTTTGTTTAGAAATGCAAGTACACACTAAAAACATCCTATTTGGATGATTTAAAGGCTTTGCAAACTAAAAATACAAGTTATGTCACTAAAATGTAACTAAGCTTAAATATCAGCTTTTTACAGAAAAGTTGTGGTCTGTTCGCGGACTGTTTTACCCTTATTAAACTTAATAGATTTCAATATTGTACAAAAGGAAATTATCTCAGGTCTATACCTTTTTAAGGACTACTCGCACGCGTTCATTCAAGTTTTCTACAATTTATGGTGATTTTTACAAAACTGTCTATCATTTCAGAACATTTTCGGACTAGTCTATAAAAATGAAAATTTTCACTCTAGTTAGGAACCACTAAAGGTCAGGGTAAAAATTATCGACAAAGTAAAGTCATTCTCGAAGCTCTGAGAGTTTACGGATCCAAATTTTGACTTATGATGATTTTTCTGTAATTTTTCTAAAAACATGGATAGAATTGTAACATTTTGTGGGTTTTAACCAAGTTATTACATTATTTATGTGGGATACAAATCAAAATATGCTGTTTAAAACAAATAAAGTTAACTTGACCTAAAAATCACAAAAAGGTAAAAATAAGTTTTACATAACTATATTTCACTATTTGTCATTTGTGACGTTAAAAGTAAAAAACTAGAAAAATGGACATTTTCATACTAAGGACTTACTTATTTGTGCTAGATGTAAAATACTTGTTACTTATGAATATCTAAGCATGCTAGCCTCTCTCTCTCTCTCTCCCTTTCTCTCTCTCTCTCTCTCTCTCTCTCTCTATATATATATATATATATATATATATATATATATATATATATATATATATATATATATATATATATATATATATATATATATATATATATATATATATATATATATAGATGATGTGCCCCTCAGAGCGGGCCAGAAGCAAGCGAGCCCCAACAAGGCGCCTCTAGCAAAGGGTCGGCCTAGCGACTAGATCGCTCCGGGCGATCCCAGATTCCTACGTGGCGACCGAGTAGGAAGCCCGCCCTCTCCAAGCATTGTCCTTTAGCTACAGTCCAAGGATAACGACTATAGGCGACAAAGAGCTCAATCAGAGCATAATCGCGTGGACCAATCGTTGGACCAGACACGAACGTGGAGCATGGCTCTCCAATGAGAATAGCGGATCATGTCAAAACCGCAGTCCCTATCCCTCGTACGGGTTGAGGAAGATCTTTAGTATAAAATGCTTACCATCTGGCCTTGGCGAGGTAAGTTGTCCCTTTTCCAGTCACATACCTTCATACTCCCATTCTCACCTCACTAACTTGACCGTCGGAGCGTCTTTCTGGGACCTCCTCCCGGACGATGGCTGACGCATTCCTTTTCTTTGTGACTTCTCAGGTTCCGGACCTGCGACATTCATCCATGGAACAGGTGGTTCGGAACCAGGTCGCATCATTTGGCACCATCCATTTGTGTGACAATAGATACACAAACCCTTTCTTTTTCTCCTTTCTCATAATCACACATGACGAAGAAGATGACAGGTGATCCATCGGAACCACCACATAGTTCGATACACCCAATGGGGTTGTTGGAAGAAACCAACACTCCGACAGCGCCGTCTTCCGGTGGTCCGCCACCAACCCCTAAAGTAATACCGTCATCTAGTGACCCGCCATTGTCCTTTGAAGCGGAACCGACTTCCGGCGGCCCGCCACCATATCTTGTGGTAACTCCGTCGCCAAATTCAATCCTAACTTCCGTCACCACGGCTACGCAGTCCACCCTACCTCAGAACGAAACAATACCCACCACGACTCACATAACCATCCCACCATTACCAAACAGCAACGCACCCAGCCGATACGTCATACCCACTTCGCCACCCTTTTTCTCCAATACCGTCGGTCCTCATAACACCCAGATGACAACCATAACACCCCTCACGAGTAACATACACGTGAACAGTACTATGATTGGCACGGGTGTTGTATCACAACCGTAGAAGCACCAATTGCTAATGGTGGGCACTATACCAACGCCGCCACTCACGTTTTACCACCAAACACCCATTGTCCAGTAGCAAACACCCATGGCCCAACAACAAATACCCATGTCATACACCTTCCCCAATCTGTTTCAGCCGCTTAACCACTACGGCCCAACAACACCAGATCTCACCGCTTACAACAACATGCTAGTACAACCATTCCTGGCCATGCAACAACCAGGATACCATTTCAACCAGCAAATCCCGACCCAAGATTGCTTATCGTGAAGTGTCACATCACCATTTGTCAAAGAACTTCTGGAATACGAGATCCCCAACACCGCCGAACTACCCCACCTTAAGATGTACAATGGAACTACAAATCCAGATAGCCACATTGACATGCACGAGTGGACCATGACGTCCCTCAAGATAAATGAGCGGTTCTGGTGTACATACTTCCCCACTACCTTGTATCGCAACGCATGAACATGGTTCAAGACGATGCGCCTGGGTAGCTTCTGTAACTTCAACCAGCTGAAGTATCTATTCCTAACAAACTTCATGCAACTTCGGAAGTATAAAGGCGATTGCCACTCAATCATTGGGTGTAAACAAAGGGAAGGGGAGACATCCAATGACTACTTTTCCAGGTTCACCAAAGCAACGTTCGACGTCCCAGGGCATGACGAAGTCCTAATCGTAGGAGCATTCACTTGGGGATTGTTACTAGGTTCATTGTCCCAAAAGCTCATGGGCAAACAACCGAAAATTAGGGCCGAGCTAAAAGAGCGAGTAGAACGTTTCCTACGCCAAGAGGAAGGTGAAGCATCGAAGCATGCATACCTCAACGCCATGACAACTTCCACTAGAAGGAGGAGTAACTATCCTACAACCCATCCCCGACCCTCGGGGGAACAGCAGGTTCATGGGACGGGACAGGCGACCGCCAAGGTGTTTCAGGCCCTTCACTAGGGACGACAGGTGAGGAAGACGGACAGAAGTCTACACAGTTGACGAGAAGCCAGCAGCGAAAGGCACCAAATCATGGTACTGCGAGTATCACAAGAACACGACACACGATACAATCAACTGCGCGGTTCTAAAAAGGGAAATCGAAGAGAAGCAACTAAAAGGCAATGTGATAGAAATTGCCAAAAGCTTACGGGCTAAGTTCGACGCAGACAACCCAAAAGATGCCACCGGGAAGACAGAGCGCAGATTGGAAATCCTAACAATCCACCATAAAAGGAGGAGAGTGGAGTGTGTGGAAGACACACGGGGTATTACAGAGGCAATGTAGGGGAAGACATTCTCTATGCGCGACCCAAGCCCAACCAGGTGGAATGGAGACAACCCCCTCGTCATTCAAGGGTCCATCTGGGATGTGGTCGTCCACTGAGTATACGTTTACACCGGAAGCTCAGTGGACATCATCTGCAAACACTTTTTCTGGTTGTTACCAAACATGTGGAAGGAAGGACTAAGACCAGCCACAGGCCAACTCATAGGATTCACCGGGCATAGTCTATGGCCCTTACGTATGATTCATTTACCATTCACGCTAGTCAGCCAAGACAAAACCAGGAGACAGACCGCTCTAATAGACTTCATAGTCATACGACACCCGTCAGAGCACAACATCATACTGGGTCGAACGACCCTACTAAGATTCAGAGCAGTACCGTCGACAATCCATGGGATAGTCAAATTCAGCACAAGCCAGGGACCAGGAACGATTCTGGCCAACCCCCAAAGGAAATCAAATGTTACGAGATCATGCAACCAAAGGAAATCCCGGATGAAGCCAAAAGACCAAGACCATACTCATCAGACGGGGGAGAAGTAATCAATAGAGGATACCTAGACCAGCGAGTGATTATGGGAACAACCCTCCCCGCAAAAACAAGAGGGGCGTTGGTCCAGCTTTTACAGAAGTACAAACACGTATTCGCATGGACACCTACAGATATGGTGGGGGTTGACCAAGGAATCATAGAACACAAGCTGATGATAAAACAAGGAACCAAGGAGATAAAGCAGAAGAAGCGGGTTCAGGGAGGGGATCGAAACAAAGCAATCAACACAGAGGTGGCAAAGTTAACCAGCACCGGAATCCTCAAAGAAGCGATTTTCCCTACATGGATCGCCAACCCAGTAATGGTAAAAAAGCATGATGGTAGTTCGCGTATGTGTATTGATTATTCGGATCTAAACAAGGCGTGTCCCAAATACTGTTACCCGCTACCAGAAATAGATCAAAAAGTAAAGTCTTTACAAGGATTTCAGTGGAAGTGCTTCCTAGACGCATACAAGGGATACCACCAGATCCTGATGAGTACAAATGATGAAGAGAAAACAACCTTCTATATAGATCACGGTACCTTCTGCTACACAAAAATGCCGTTTGGGCTGAAGAATGCAGGGGTAACTTACCAACGACTCGTCGATTCCTTGTTCGCCAATCAAATCAGTCTAAATATTAAGGTCTATGTCGACCACATGGTTATAAAAAGCCCAAACGAGAGCAAACTGCTACAAGACATGGAGGAAACACTACAAACCCTGAAGGGGGCTAAGATGAAATTAAACCCCACAAAGTGCACTTCCGGGGTCGAAGAAGGCCAATTTTTGGGATACTATGTGACGAAAGAAGGAATTTAGCCGAGTCCAACCAAAATAAGTGAGCTCGAGGAAACACCTTCGCCTTGTACGCTGAGGGACGCACAAGTCTTGAATGGAAAATTGACAGCGCTCAGTAGATTCATCTCCAAGTCAGCTGAAAAAGCCATGCCACTATTCCACACGCTCAAAGGATGCATAGAAAAAAAACAATTTCTGATGGACGACAGAGGCTGATTCGGCATTGCAAAAGATAAAAAAAGTACTCCACACTCTCCCCACTCTGGCTAGCCCAATACCCAGCGAGTTTCTGCAAGTGTACTTGTCCACATCGAGAGACGCCATCTCGTCGTTACTAGTAGTTGAAAGACAAGGGCGCCAAATACCGATCTACTTGGTAAGTCGGGCCCTGCAGGGACCCGAAATGAATTACCCGACCATTGAGAAACTGGTGCTCGCCCTATTCTACGCAACACAAAGGCTCCATCGGTACTTCCAGGCCCACCGGATAGAAGTATTGAATAATTGCATGATCAAGCAAGTGCTCCTAAAGCCGGAAACATCGGGGCAACTCGCAGAGTGGGCCATAGAGCTAGGAGAGCACGACATCAGCTACCATCCCCGGGTAAGCATCAAGGGGCAAGCCCTAGCGGACTTCTTACTTGAAATCACAGGGGAGCTCGAACAAGAATTAACCGACACAGATCAGCAGAGATGCTCAGCAGAAAAAACCAACCAGCAGTGGACCCTCTATACAGAAGGAGCCTCCAGCAAAGAAGGATCAGGCCAGGGCTATTTTTAACCATCCCTACGGGAGACGAAGTCACATACGCCCTGCGTTTTGACTTCCGTACTTCTAACAATGAAGCAGAATATGAAGCCTTGCTAGCCAGCCTCAGATTGGCGGTAAAAATAGGGGCGGAAAGAGTCACAGCTTTGACTGATTCGCGTTTAGTAGCCAACCAAGTATCAGGGGAATTCGAAGCGAACGACAAATGAATGGAAAAGTATGTTAAAGCAGTATAACAAATCACGAGTTCTGTAAAAAGTTTCACGATAAAAAAAAATCTTGAAGGGAAACAACAGGCGAGTAGACGCCCTCAGCAAGTTGGCGTCAACATGTTTCGGGCATCTCTTGAAGGAGGTGCTGGTGGAAATACTAAAAGAAAGGAGCATTGACGAATGGCAGGTTGATTTTTTATTAGTGGTGCAACCCAACTAGATGACGCCTATCATGGACTATATCCAACATGGTATACTCCACGATGATCATAGAGAAGCTCGAAAAACAAGGGTGCGAGCCCCCCAGTATGCATTCCTAAAGGGAATGTTGTATAGGAAAGACCATACAGCCCCGTGGCTCAAATGCATAGATGGCACGGCAGGGAAGCTGGCTCTGAAGGAAGCACATGCAGGGTCAGACGGAGCCCACGAAGGAGCACGAGCGCTCACAGGCAAAGTGTTGGACATGGGTCTTTACTGGCCGGAAATACATCAGGATGCGGTCGAGCTAACACAAACTTGTGTGGAATGCCAAACTTTCTCGCCAGCGTAAGGAGTACCACCATGGAAGTTAACAAGCATAGTTAGCCCCTGGACCTTCTATCAATGTGGAATTGACATTGTCGGCCCTTTCCCAGATGGGCCGGCGAAAGTAAAATTTCTAGTCGTGGCGGTCGATTACTTTAAAAAATGGATAGAAGCAGAACTGTTGGCATGCATCACTGGGAGACAGATAATCAAGTTCATCTGGAAAAACATCATAACAAGATTCGGAACACCCAAGATCCTGATCAGTGACAATGGTTAATAGTTTGCAGAGAACCCCTTCAAGGACTGGTGCAGAGAAAAAGGTAGGGATGAGCAAAAGGACCGAAGCGGCCGGAACCGGACCGGAACCGGGAACCAGCTTCGGCCAAAATCAAGAACCGAACCGGCCCGACGGTTCTACCGGTTCCAGTTCTACCGGTTCCCGGTTCCTACCGGTTCTTGTCATGTCTTCAAATGTTGGAACCGGTATTCGAAAAATAACATCATACGGTTCCGGTTTTTGCCGGTTCTACCGGTTCCGGTTATATCGGTTCCGGTTCCTACCGGTTCTCGGTTCCAAAAATCCACAAAAATAACGTCCCGGTCCCGGCCCGACCGGTTCCATCGGGTTCCGGTTCCGGTGCCGGTTCCGGTTCCGGTACCGGTTCCGGCCGGTTCCCCGGTCCATATGCTCATCCCTAGAAAAAGGAATAGAACAGAGATTCACATCCGTGGCTCACCCCCAAGCCAATGGACTAACATAGGTGTCTAATAGAACATTGGTGCAAGGGATCAAGAAACGACTAGGCAAAGCAAAGGGCAACTGGGTAGAAGAACTACCAGAAGTCCTTTGGTCATATCGAACTACACCACGGACCAGCACAAAAGAGACGCCATTCTGTTTAGCCTACGGAACCGAAGCAATGCTACCGGAAGAAATGATGATAGGATCGATACGAACGGAGTACTGCCATGAACAAGAAAACAACAAAAATCTAAGAGAAAGCTTGGACCTCCTGGAAGAACGACGCGAGCGCTCAAGCATGTGCCAAGCCGCCTACAAAAAGGTGGTAGAAAGATACTACAATTAACGTGTCAAGGAAAAAGCGTTATGTGTATGGGACTTCGTTCTGCAAAAAAATGAAGTCAGCCATGCACAACCCCGGGGGAAACTAAGCCAGACGTGGGAGGGACCATTCAAAGTAGTCGAGGCGCTTCGCAACGGATCGTACTCCCTCGAGACTCCGGAGGGGAGGCAGATACCCAGTACATGGAATGCGAGGAAGTTCCACGTCTGAGCAGTGGCAAGACTCTATAAAGAAGGGAGAATGAATGCATACAACCTTCAAGAAAAAGTTTTAAACCTCTAGGCAGTAGGGAGAACGTGGAAAACATCCCATGGCCGGATTGATTTGTCGGACCAACAAATGGACACTCAGGGTAGTCCAATAGGGAATTATAGTACAAAACAGCTATGTATCAGAATTACATAAATAAAAGAACATGCATTGTCTTTAGTACGTAATGCAATGAGCACGCCTAACATTTTAGCAAACACAACATAAAGGATACTCAGTGAATCCAAGATACAATACACATAAGGATGGAAATATAATATATATAATATAAAAAAGAGAGTCTAACAGAAAATCAACCTATACAGAAGGTTCGAAACGATTAAAAGAAAGCATGACAAACAAGGCAGTTCAGCAAACAAAGTCATACCATTGTCCGTTTACACATAAAGGCCTTTGGGGCCATAAGCTAAGAACATCAAAAAAAAAAGGCGTCAGAGGCCATAAAATGATTAAGACGCAACACAATAAAACAAAAGCTTCAACAAGATTTTTCACACCCTAGAAGGGCAGCTCTGAACAACTTCATACACCACCACTAGCACCGCCACCACCGGCATCACCACCACCATCACCAATTTCACCATCGCCACCAACTCCACCAGCCCCACCTGCCTCACCACCTGCCCCTATACCCAACACATCCACATCCTCCTCGCCATCATCAGATGCACATAACGCTCTCACCCCATCCACATCCAAGTGACCCAACCCAAGCAAACCAACAAAGTCCATAGTCGCAAAAGCCAACAAAGCATCATCCAAGGCTGAAGAGTGACTAGACCGCGAGTCACTAGCCGAAGGGTCGTAAGTCCCAGCGTCAACCTGAGCTTTTAAGTTCGCCCAACTTGACTCTTCGCCAGCGACAAAGGCAGCATGACGGATACGGCTAATACCACCTGTGAACTTGGGATGCTCGAGAAGCTTGTCCATCACACACAAAAATCCAACCTGAAGGAGCCAACTACGATCCGCTCTTAACACCTCCAGCTCACGCTCATGATCGACCAGGTCTCGCTCCAGGCTTTCATTCTGGATCATCAAACCTTCATTTTCTTGGGTCAAAGATTCCACTTGACCCTCCAAAACACTACGCACATCCTCTAACACCAACTTCCCGGACACCAAAGACTTGTTCTCGTTTTCCAACCGACCAATGGTGGCACTCAGATCCACCACTTTACTCCTCAAACCAGCCTCATTCTCAACAAGGGAAGAATGCACATGCTCCAATTCCCCAAACTGCTGCACACAACGGGACCCAGCGGCCGGATATGTCATGGCTTATGTAGCGGCATAGGCAAGGTTATGAGCCAAGACAACATTGCTCATCGAATTCATATCATCCACGTGACAGGAGGAAGAGCATGGCGGGTAAAATCCAAAGCAACAGAACATACAGATAAACAAGATTCAGATCGTAAGCTCCATCCCAGAAAAAATACAGGGGTGCTGCGCAATGCCTCCACAGTAATGGGCTCTTGAAACAGCCGCTCAGGACTACCTCTTGAAGATTGAGGACTAACGCCAACACCTAAAGAGATTGGGACAATGGGCTGATAAGACGCCCCTCCGATACCCTCAGACTTTCGAACTTCATCATCGGGTATCATTAACACATCCCCTGAGCTGGACGGCGTAGATGAAAACAGGCGCATAAGACCGCGGTGCTGCACCACGCGCCACCCGATGGGTCCTGAGCTACCCTTAGGCGTTGGACCACTCATCACCTGCACAACTTTCATTTTCTCTACAACCCGATGAATGCCAGCCATAACCCTAACCTTGCTGTCCATTACACTATCAGCCGTCGGCCCAGTAGGAGTGTGAGACGTAGTCATGGGGTCATGACAGTACAGGAACCCGGCTGGCTTCCCAACGCAATAGAACTCTCCACGAGTTGTGGGGGCACCGGAGCAGCAGCTATTAGGCGACTGGGGGGGAGGCAAAGTCTCGTACAGGGGTACTACGCGGTGCTCCAGCTTCCCCTGGTAACAACCCCGCAACACAGAATCAATGGAGACGGAGCATTTGAAACCTGTCAAACAAACCGATCAAGCAACCATGAGAAAGCAGAAGCGATCAAGAACCTTTTCTAAAAAAGGGGGAGAAGAAGGGAAGCGAAGAGAAAGGTAAGAACAAATCACCATTAGAAACAATGTAGAACACATATATCTCCCCCCGGGAGCGCCAATTGGGTCTCATCTCGACACCAACAAGTATAACCTCTGACATCACATCAACGTCCACTTGGAGAGTGTGCAAGAGATCTGCAGTCACCTGATTATGGGGGAAAAGTCTAGGGATGGTGTCAGATAGCGTAGTCGTCCGGGGGTGCTCACGGCCGAGCAGCTCTTGGTTGACACACAACCACTTGTCCTGCCAGTTCTTGGGAGGCTTACTGTCAAGGACGAGATTATGCCCCCCCCCCCCCCCCCCCGGCAGGTGGAGAAGGTGTACTTGTCGTTGGTAGCAGCAAACTGGAAAAAGAACTTGAAAACGAAGTAGTCGGGAACGATGACGTTGGCCCGACATATCATCTCGAAAGCCACCATCTTATGAACAGCACCAGGAGTTAGCATCTAAACACTACACCTGTTACGCTAGAGTATTTCTTCTTGAAAGTTTGTCAACGAAAGACGAAGACCGGCATCGAAGGTCTTAAGGTAAACACCCACTTTCCCAGGAGGAGGTCGAGTATTTAAAGAACCAGAGACCGGAAACTCCACTCCATCAGCCAGAGTGAGGCCGTAAGCCTCCTGAAGGGTGTCGAACTCAGAAGAACTAGGGATCAAGCTTTGAGTGGAAGCCATGGCAAAGAACAGATGGAGGGAAGAGAGAAAGGAATGAAGAGGTGGGATAAGAATGAGAAGAGAAAACTTCTTGGGAGCAATAAAAGGAAAAAATCGGGATTTACAAAAATCCCTGACACTGCTGACGTAACCACCGTACGCACGTCGTAATGTCACATCACCGAAAATGAAGCGTCGACCGAGTAAAAGCATGACATGTGCACCAGCAGTTAAGTCCAGAACATCATAGCTAGCTAGCATACGCTATGACTATTGGACTGAGTGACTTGATGGTGTGCCCCTCAGAGCGGGCCTGAAGCAAGCGAGCCCCAAAAAGGCACCTCTAGAAAAGGGTCGGCCTAGCGACTCGTTTTCCCCGGGCGATCTCGGATTCCTACGCGGCGACCGAGTAGGAAGCCCACCCTCGCCAAGCATTGTCCTTTAGCTACAGTCCATGGATAACGACTATAGGCGACAAAGAGCTCAATCAGATCATAATCGCGTGGACCAATCGTTGGACAAAGAGCTCAGTCAGAGAATAATCGTCTTGACCAATCGTTGGACGAGACACGAACGTGGAGCATGGCTCTCTAATGAGAATAACGGATCTTTTCGGAACCACAGTCCCTGTCCCTCATACAGACCGAGGAAGATCTTCAGTATAAAAGGCTTACCATCTGTCCTTGGTGAGGTAAGTTGTCGCTTCTCCGATCACATACCTTCATACTCCCATTCTCACCTCACTAAATTGACCGTCGAAGCGTCTTTCCGGGACCTCCTCCCGGACGACGGCTAACGCATTCCTTTTCTTTGTGACATATATATATATATATATATATATATATATATATATATATATATATATATGTGTGTGTGTGTGTGTGTGTGTGTGTGTGTCTGTGTGTGTGTGTATATATATATATATATATATATAATATATATATATATATATATATATATATATAGGTGCAAAAATCAAATATTATAATAAAGTATATAAGTATAGTTTATGAATCATTAACACTATTGTAACATGTTGAGCAAAGTGGATAATTATATAAAGACATATATGATTATTTTATACTATTTTATTGTCATGGAAAAGTGATAATTACACATACAAAGGTTTTCATTACAACAAAACATTTATGATAAACTATAATGGGTGTAGTTTATGGGTCATTAACACTATTTTACCATTTTGCGGCGAACAAATAATTATTTAAAGGTATAATTATTTTACACTATGTAATTTATGGAAAGGTATTATTTACTCTTACAAAAAGGAATTCATTACACTATACGTAAACCTGTTAATATAACTTTGTGATACATAGTCTTCACTGTACCTACCAGAGTACCTACAAAAGTCCTGTGTTATAACCATAATCTCCCGTAAGAGAGTGTGACACTTGTGTATAGATCTATACAGGACTGACAATCCCATACCTAAGTTGTTAGCTACAGCTAGACTGGTAGGTATGAGGTGACAAATTTCATAACATTCTGACGCTTGAAGAACGCCGTAATAGGCCATCTATATCTTTAGCACATTTATAACAACTCACATTGGGTATTAACAATACATTTGGTTTACAGGGCTAACATATATTCATATGGTTTTATATAAGAAGAAAACTACATAATACTACTTCTGAGTATAGAAATACTTATACATTTTTGGTCTTAGGGTTTTAAGACTACAACTCATTCTTAAGAAAATATTGGATTTTCTGGAAACATACACTCAAATGGTTTTATATAGATTAAAACAACATATTACTATTTTAAGTATAGAAATACTTATACATATTGGCTTTAGGGTTTCTAAGACTACAACTCATTTTTAAGGAAAATATTGGATTTTTTGGAAACGAACACTATCATTTTACAAGGAAAGGATTACAATTCTTCATAAAAACTCTTATGAACCCACCAACTTAATTTTTGACAATTTTCAAAACTACTTGTATTCTTAGGTAATCATTAAAGCATGTAACTACAAGCTTTTGAGGATGGGACACTAAGAAGTTAAAAAAATCTTCTAAATCGTCATACTATAATTGGTTTTGAAACATACAACTCATACAACAATGTAACTCTTTCAATTATATTTATGATGGTTGTTTTTTTGCTTTAATCACTATTATTCATTATGTTATGATACAATACATGAAAGCCATCCACCCGCAGACGGTTTCGACATCCTGGTTTGGGGGTGTGACATCTATGAATTTTACAAGACAACATGGCCATGTAGCTAATTTCTTACCTGTCAGGGAAAAAGACGACTTTGACCTTGGTTAGGTACAATATCAGGTCTTAGTAAAAATCATGGACAAACTAGACTCAAAATTAAAACTTATTAATTTATGGATCCCTAATCCGACTCATGATGGGTTTTTTTTTTTTTTTATTTTCTTTTCAAAACAGGGATAGATTGATATTTTTTTATAATTTACCAACATTACATTTTAAGGGTTAATTGACAACTTAACCTATTAAGCCACAACCAAAATCAACTATAAATATGGAAATTGATTTATTAACAATAGCAACTGTTGGGTCTAAAATATTGGTTTATACTTTACTTTTATAGGAAAATGTATTTTTCAGTCATGCAATATGTGTTTGCGGTTGTGTTTACAGTCGTGAACTGGTTCATGGCCGTGAACCTGTTCACGACCCATGTTCCTTACATATATATATATATATATATATATATATATATATATATATATATATATATATATATATATATATATATATATATATATATATATATATATATATATAGGTGTTAGGGGTGAGGAGAGGGTGATGAGCATAAGGAGAGAGAGAGAGAGAGAGGAGCATAAGTGTGTGTAAGTGTGTGAATCTTGTGTAAGGGAACATCATTCTAATCAAATCATACAAGATTCATATTATTCTTCTTCTCCTTCTTCTTCATTTAGATTTGACATCATCCTCTTGATTGGGATTCTACACCATCAAGCGGATCTGGATGATACACAAGCAGATTTGGGACTTACAAGTGGTATCAGAGCTTGGATTGTATCAATCATTTTGGCCAGATTTGGAGTGTATTTGATCTTATTTTTGAAGGATTTTTGCGTTTTGGGATAGATCTTTGCAAAATAGGGGGTTTATTCTTTGCGTTTTTCATAAAAACGATTTGATCGAGTTTTGGAGCAAAAAGAGGTGAAAACGTTGTTTTTCACGTAATCTGTGAAGTGTTCACGGCCGAAGAAGCGTTTGCGGCTAGGGTTTCTCGGCGGTGGCCGTAATAACGAATTAGGGTTTCTCGGACGTTTACGGCTCAACAGTGTTCATGGTCAGCCTTGTTTTCAGTCCAGCAACACCCCAGCCCGACAGCATGTTCGGCCCAGTGACGTTTCCGGCTTCTAAAGTTCTCGGCCTCGCACCTCGCACGATCTCGGCTGCAGCACGAGTTCACGGCCTTGTTCCCGGTCCGCTTCGTTCTCGGCCAACACGTGTCCGGTCAGTCCTCGCACGCATTAACTTCGCAGCTTCTTATTAAACAGTTTTGGGGGTTGCATGGATCGAACCCGGGTCAATTGTTTTCCACTTCCAGCGCCTTACCACTTGAACCAGCTTCACACACGCTACAATCCTTCCAAATTTAATTCAAAAGTACTCAATTTCGAACACAATTTCGCATTTTTAACATATTTTGCCCAAAAATCAATTTTTTAAATCTTAAAATTTCACTTTCAACCCAAAGTTTTTTACTTTTAATTTTTGACTTTCTAAATTGACTTTTGACCTAATATTTTGACTTTGACTTTTAAAGTTTGACCTTTGACTTTAAACTTTGACTTTCTCGTTTAACCTTTAAATTTTCAATTTAGCTTTTTGGTTTGACTCTTAAGTTTGACTTTTTAAATTTGACTTTTAAGGTTGACTTTCTCGCTTTATAGTCAAAGGGCATATTTTTTAAATAATGAGTTCCTCAGAAATCCTGGTCACTGAAATTTTGTGTTCTCAAGCATGCATTGATAATGTTAAAAAATTTCGTGAACACATCAATTTATTAAAAAGAGAAAATGAGGATCTTAAATATGAGGGGTACCAACTTAGGAAAGGCCTAAAACCATTAAAAGAACAACTAGAGGCCAAGACTAAGGACTTTGAAAAATTACAGGCAGAGTATAGTGACAAGTGTGTCCATTATAGATATCTTAAGAAAGATTTTGATGTTATGACTGCCGAACTTGATGCATTAAAAACAAAATATAAAGATGCTGAATTTAAATTTAAAAAGTTTGATGTATCAAGTGAGGTAGTTGTGTCCATGATTGATAACTGTTTGAAATTTAAAGATAACAAACAAAAGGGTCTAGGGTATGATAATGTTCCCCCTCCTTTCAATCATACTTACACTTTTACCCCTTTGACACAAGAAGAAATAGAAAATGAAGAACACCTTAAGTATGGCCAGCACCCTGATCCAATTTCAGTTAAGATTGAACAATCAGGGCTACCTGAGGGTGCTGAGATGAAAAATATTGATGTTTCTACTTCTTGTGCAGGTAAAGTACTGGAAGAAGAGAACAAGGAGAACACTTTTGAATAAACCAATTTCTCCTTAAACTCTGAATATGTTGCTTCTAACTCAATTACTTCTGATCAACCTGTTGTTGGTAAATACATACCACCAATCCAAGCTAAACAAAGTGCCTATAGCAAGTGTGCGTGTGGGAACAACCAGAAACAAGGCAAGGACACGCCACCAGGGGCAGGAAGAAACAACTTCTCAGTGAAGAAAAAGATATGTTTTCACTTGGGAACACCTGGACACATTGCCAGAAATTCTCCAAATCGCGCATATGTTCCCTACTACACACAAGGCTGGCAGAACGCGCAAAGTGGGAGATTCTTCAAGAGAAATCATTCGAGGTCACAATCACACAATGGTGACTGGAACGCGCAGAAGGCTAAGAACGAAACCCACAAGGCCAAGAATCCAACTCCCAAGAACAAGAAGGGAATGCCGACCAAGAAGTCCAATCCAAGAGATGCTCCAGTGAAACCAAGATCAGTTAGCTCAAAGTCATCTCGAAGATTGGCTTCAAGTTCAAAATCAAGTGTCGAGGCACCCAACCGATCCATCCAACAAGAAATGGGTTAAACCCAACTATAGATGGGTACCAAAAGGTTCACTCTCGCAAATCTTCTAATGATTCTAATATTTCTACATCTTCTGTTTGTGATAAGCAGGACATGTCATGGGAGAGAGTACCTTGCAAAGATGACAAAGGTCGACCCAGTTTCAAAATGGACTGGGTTCAAAAGACCAACAGATCCCACTCTGTGTCGGAGCAGCTATGGAGGCATATCACCAGACTTCGGTCTATTGATAGTGGTTGTTCTAGGAACATGATAGGGGACATCTCTCAACAGTGCAACACTCAGAACTTTAAGTGAGAGTATGTGTCCTTTGTGGGAAAGGAAGAAAGGAAGGGGTCACTTATTCGGTTTGTGCTTAAGGATGTGAAGAATTTCCGGATCTGTTCTGAGACTATGCATGTTGCTCTCAGACCTTCTAGATGCAAATTCAATCAGTGACTTACGGTTTGAGTTTTCTTCCTGATACTCTTGAGTTTATCTTAAATTGATTCATTTTGAAGACAATTTTTTATTTCCTTATATGTCTTTCTTTAGTAGGTTGGTTTGGGAAGTGATATCAGGATAAAGTGATAATGGGCAGTCTAAACCAGTGTAACGTACTGAATCTTAATTTCTAGACTTTGTGTTTAATGTGCTGGTAGGCTCGGAGAATTTGACAATGTGGATTTAGATACGATTGTTTAGACTGACCATAAGATACTCGAGTAGATTGAGCAGTGAGATAAACACGAGAACCCACGGGATACTGTAACATCCAGATTTCCAAGAACATTATTGTGTACATTAATCTTGAGATTTAAGAAGGGACTCGACGAGTTGAGGGACCAACTCGTCGAGTAGAGTCGATTTGATCGCATGGATTTAATGAGTGGACTCGACGAGTCAGAGGAGGGACTCGCCGAGTAGGTACTGGGCAGAGAAACCCTAATTGTCTGAGTTTGTGACCTATTTAAAGGCCCTTATGGCCTTCGTTAGCGGCCACACTTTCCCTAAAGAGCCTGAGAGAAACCCTTAAACCGTTCTAACCTTGGTAAAGTGAGTGTGTGATCATTTTGGGTAATCTTGGTGCATTTCTATGAAGAAGGATGAAGAGCTTCATGATGGGGAGCAAAGGAAGACAGTGGATCTGTGGTATTGAGTGTCTTACTTGCTAAAAGAAGATACAAAGTCCTCATCTTGCTCATTCCTTGTACTAGATCCCATTTTGGGAGTTTTAGGGCTTTGCTTCCATCCTTTTGAATCTACGATTTGAATGAGACATGGTTTGAGGTTTAAAACCTCAGATCTGGACCTCCTAAAGGTCCTTAGAGTCTAGGTGTCCCTACTTTAGTCGTTCAAATGAGGGTTGGTGAGCAAAATCCTTCATGAAAGGCATATATTAGCATTTTGGAGCAATAACCTCATGTATGAACGTAAAGATTGAATCTTTACGTGATTATTGAGCCTTGGGATAATAGATCTAGTGTTTGGAGTGATAGATTTGATTGAAATTTTCTGAATGAATATTTGGTCTGAATGAACTCGCCGAGTCAATGAGCCGATTCGACGAGTTGGTTAAGGTTTGTCCCGAAGAATTGAATCATACGATAGCTTGACGAGTTGGGGGTCGACTCGACGAGCTGTGCTGGACTGTCACGAGATTTCTGAGGAAAATAAGTGGACTCAACGAGTCGCAAGGGTGCACTCGGCGAGTTGGGTCAAACATGGACTGTTGAATCGAGTTTGACTTTTGTTGACTTTGGGGCTTTGGTTAACATGAGTAGTAGAGACCATGGAGGGTTAAAATGGTCTTTTATACACTTCAAAGAGGTAAAGAGAGGAAGAATAGCCTTCGGTCATTAGAGTTTTGATTAGAGTATCACTTAGAAATATTCATCCGTTGTGATTAGGCGGAGGCTAGTTCGAGATTCGGGAGCGAGGTACTTGCTACTTGTCAGGTGAGTCTTCTCACTATACATTACCTAGACTGGTATCTATGTGCAGACCGGAAGGTCTTATGTGTATGTGTATGTTTGAGATTTATGTGCATTGTGTTATATGTATGCTATGTATTATATAGACCGGACCAGAGGATCCAATGACTCATGAGGCCAGAGGGTCCTCGATCAGACTGGAGCGGAGGGTCCAACGATTTAGACCGCATCGGAGGGTCCAACGAGCTAGACTGGACCGGAGGGTCCAACGAGATACGGGACTAGAGGGTTCCGCTGAGACATTGACCGGAGGGTCATACCAAGTTATAGCCTCGAGTGACTTATGTGTTGTATGTGGTATTTTGGGGAACTCACTAAGCTTTGTGCTTACCGTGTATGTGTTATGTGTTTCAGGTTTCTCAGGATCATGGGACGACATCGGCTTGATTGTACATACCAGAGCAAGAGTTATGAGGATCCTGGATTATTAATGGAGTTGTGTTTTGTAAATTGAATAAACAAGATTTTTAAACAATATGTTATGAAATGTATGCGATTTTTAAATGAAAATTTTGTTTGGAAATTTACGGTGTTACAAGTTGGTATCAGAGCCTTGGTTTGAGGGATTTGGATGCACCTTCGGGTAAATTTGGACTCAAACTGGGGATTTGAGAAACTTTTTCAAAGAAATGATTTTTCTAAAGCGATCAAGAGTTTCTAAGGGAAAACGAGAAAGAGCAGTGTGTACAATCAGCTAGAGCCCGAACGGTGATTTCCGAAAATACCCTTACTTTTGTATTATGAGGTATTATGCATGCTAGAGATAGGCTAGGTATTTCATATTCTAGGACTAGAGTGGCCTGATTTGTGATGCCTTAGCCTAGGAGTTGTTATCTGCGATGTGTTTTCGTGTATGTGCTGAAAAAGAGTATCCAGCATTAATCCTTTTAGAGAGGGATTTGAGTAGAGGAGTAATCTAGGAGAGATACCTAGATGAGCATTTGTTTAGTCTACTGAGAGGGTAGTCAGATGCCCGTGTGGGGGTGAAATCGCTTGCGTTCGGTGGTATCCTACGAGTATGCGGAGAGCAAGTAGGATAATAGCCTAGAGGGGTTTTACGTACTAGTGGAGATTATTCAATGCCCAAATATTGCTAGCTTCGTGCTTTGTGGAACTCTCGATGATGGGAGTCGGCTACTAAGTGGATATGACGATATTCAGGAGGTAGATGGCTGGCGTCATTAGGGGTTCTTCAACAGCTGATGGCAGAGAAGTGTGAGCACCAAGGAAGAGCCTAGGGGGTGACCGTAGTCAGATAAGTGCGCTGACAGGGTAGAGTATTTCGCTGGGGAGCGAACACGAGTACCGGGATGGATGAGCAAGAAGGTTGAGCAGCTACTTAGGAAATCTGGGATGGTCCGTGTGGAAGGTATGGGTAGATATGGCAGGTAGTATGGGCCCGTACTACTAAAACTAGAGGACCCATACTTGATGCAGGGAATATTCTGGAAATTCTAGGTAGCAGATTGAGAGGTGATGTCATGGTTCGAGTACCATGATTGGTAGGAGATTGAGAGGTGATGTCATGGTTCGAGTACCATAATTGGTAGCAGATTGAGAGGTGATGTCATGGTTTGAGTACCATGATTGGTAGTGAATTGAGAGGTGATGTCATGGTTCGAGTACCATGATTGATAGCAGATTAAGAGGAGATAACATGGTTCAAGTACCATGGTTTATAGAAGATCGAGAGGTGGCCACATGGTTCGAGTACCATGACCCGCGGTGGTTAGTGTTACTAGTTCTACCAGTTATTCCGTTGTGATTAGTTGGACCGAGATCGGATGCGATAGAGAATGAGGTCAGAGGGCCATCTGGAACAAGTTCCAGCAAAGCATCCCTCGTGAGGGAAATCGAGATGACTCCAAGATATTTTTGGTGAGATGTCAGATGAAGTTGCCAGACTTAAGGATGAGTAGAGATGGCGTTTATGGAGGATTGCGGCATGAGTTGAGAAATCAGCCGATAATGGAGATGTCAGCTTCTGTGACCTGAGTGGTGTTATTTCCGTTTCCTGTGGGAAACATAAGAGGTGTCGAGATTTTGGTTTCCGACTTTGGGGGTAAAACTCTGCAAGTTAGCATTGATGGCGACCTTCCATCAGAAAATTTGGGCAATATGTCTGCCGAGGGGTAATGATAGAGCATGAGCAGGTTGTCAGTGGGGACTGAGATGGTCAAGGACCAAGATACACCCTATTTGAGTATAGTAGGGCATGTGTTAGCTGCATCATCGGACAATCAAGAGGAGTATATCAGGGCAGTGGCTCTTATTGTCTTTGATGGGTATCAAGAGTGGTAATGTGGGTTCTGCTCTTATCATAAGAGACGCGACGTTGGTTGAGGAGTCGAGGATGAGGAGAACGATAGTTCATTATTTCTATACTAAGAGTCAGGGTTGATACTGGATAGTTAGGAGGTCCGGTGAGAGAATTGTGTAAGATTCGGAATGACGTTAGGCAATCATGATGGGAAGTTCTGAGGAATTCATCTGAGATTTGGGGTATTGGGAGTTGCTTGATCTCTGTCGGGGAGATCATAGAGCGTTGCGTAGCACCTTCCAAGAGTAGGCACGATGTTACTAGTGGAAACAATCTGTGGGATAGATTGTTGGTGCGCCAATTGGTGAAGGTTCGAACCCTGAGTAGGGGAGAACCGGGTATTTTATTGAGAGGATTAGAGATTTGTTCGAGAACGGTTAAAGATCTAGATATAGAGACATGCGGTGTAGATTCATGAGTCCAGGGTTATTGGTGATCGAGGCTAGGTGCAGAGCGAGATAATGCATGTGGTATGTGTTTGAGGAAGGATGAATGAATTGGAAGATTTTTGTGGCCTGCACTTTTCGGGGTTAGCATATGTCAAGTTCGAGTGCGATCGGGTCACTGGATTGCGGATGCAATAGCTGAGATTTGCAAGTGAAGGTATAGATTGTAATCTGTACCCCCGAAAGGGAATTCGTTGATTCAGCAACCAATTTCATGGTTGATATGAGTAGTTCCAAGTAAGTAATGATCAGTAGGGGGTTTTGGGGGGTTTTCGACATCATATTTTGAGCCATTGATGATGCCTCGGTGTTTCGAATTAGGAGATGGAATACCCTGAGGTTACAAGTGGTGCAAGAAGGAGATCAGTTGACAGATTCTAAAAGAGCAATGCGGTATCCAAGCATGGGGTCATGAGTATTAGATCAATGGATTGGACAAAACATCGTGAGATTATGTGTGATGTACCAAGGTATCCGGGTATGATGTTCTTATTCCTAGATTATTCTGAGTTCTAAGTCGAGAGCTGGAAGGTGGTGCAGCAAGTATCTATGGTTCTAGTGGGAGCACTTCGGCTAATTAATGGTAAACGAGATTATTTAAGAACGAGGATTGCAGTGCAAAAAGGAGTTTGTCATGTTAGATGCCGTCAAGAGTAGTGACACTTACTTTTGGATGGGTAGGTGTGCACCTATCTATGTTGGGCCGTGGAATGTGGGTTAATGGATGCAGGGTGTGGCGTCGACTTGAGGTTGAGACCGTGGGTGGTAAGAGAAGGTGTTGTAAGGTTGTAGAGAGCTACAGCATTCATGAGTTAGCAAAGGGGTGTGGTGATACTGCGGGGTGCCATAGTATTCACCAGCTAGTTAGTGAGAGGTTGTTGTGATGCTGCGGGGAGCCATAGTACTCACTAGTCAATGAGAGGTTGTTTTGATGTTGCAGGGAGTTGTAGTATTCACTAGTTAGTGAGACGTTATTGTGATGTTGCGGGGAGCCGTAGTACTCACTAGCCAACGAGAGGGTGTTGTGAGGAGCACTCTCTGGTCAGAGCAAGAAGCATATGAGTTTTAGGCTTGGGTAGCCCTAATAATTGAGTTTTTGGGAGCCTGGTGGTCGAACCAGGGGCAAGATTGGGGTCTCCACATTTGTCTGAGAATGTTATACTCTGATTTGAGTTGTGGTTGTCGCAACCCAAGGGAATTGGAGAAGTTGTACGCACGGGTTGAGGGTCATGAGTCATGAGTTGAGTTCTCCATTGGGTCGAGTGGTTCCAACTCTGGGTCATACCAAACTCTCGGGTTTGAGTTTCGCTCTGGTGGTGCGTTGGTTAGGCGATATGAGATTCTAGATTCTGAGGTGGGTTCCATGTTGAGGGGTATCGTTTATCATCTGATTTTTTAGACTTGTGTAGGTTAGTACTCGGGTACGGGAGGTACCACGAGATGCATGGAACTATGAGTAGTAGACGACAGTGGTCGGGGTTGATTCGCTCTTCAGTTAGGAGTGTAGCATTCGCTTTGGGTAAGGCGAACTTCGTGACTTGTGTGTCACAATGGGTCAATGTAGTTATAGAGAGAATAAAACCATTGAGATGGTTGGGTAATGCAATGGATGACCTTGGAGGTTCAACTGCTGGGTCGGGAGATGACTTGGTGCTCAGTCTTGAAAGGGATATTAAGAAAGGAGTTGAGGTTTATGTTGTTGGATCTCGGGGGACGCTTCTGAACAAGCATGATCATTTTTTCGTGCCTGAGGTCAGGGTGTTGAGGGTTCGCTATTCAGAAGGGTTGTGTTTGCAGTTTAGTGGATGTGTCCCTGGTGTGATGTGATCCTTTTCATTTCTTGGTATATGATCTGGACTTGTTTTATCGGTCCCAACTAGAGAATCAGAGGGGCAGGGAGTTATCGGGGTTTGTTATTCGAGGAGCGAATAACATGGTGATATCTTGAGAGGGCGGTATGGTTGTGTGTCAGGCTACTAGAGTTTCCAGATTCTTGAGAGTCAGAAGGGGTATCGTAGTGGCAGATGGGTCTGTCCTTTTCAGGGAGGAGTTCCTGTTTGGATTCAGGTGTCCAGAGAGAAAGATAGTTGTGTGATATGAGATCCTTTCGATGGTTTTGTTCGGTTATTGGATTAGATCTATTTGTTGTTGAGGAGCGATTTCAAGGGCGAAATCTAATTCAAGTGGGGGAGAACTGTAACATCCGGATTTCGAGGAACATTATTGTGTATGTTAATCTTGAGATTTAAGGAGGGATTGACGAGTTGAGGGACCAACTCGTCGAGTCGAGTCGAGTTGATTGCGTGGATTTAATGAGTGGACTCGACGAGTCAGAGGAGGGACTTGCCGAGTAGGTACTGGGCAGAGAAACCCTAATTTTCCAGGTTTGTGACCTATTTAAAGGCCCTTATGGCCTTCATTAGAGGCCACACTTTCCCTTGATAGCCTGAGAGAAACCCTTAAACTGTTATAACCTTGGTAAGGTGAGTATGTGATCATTTTGGGCAATCTTGGTGCATTTCTATGAAAAAGGATGAAGAGCATCATGATGGGGAGCAAAGGAAGGCAGTTGATCTGTGGTATTGAGTGTCTCAACTGCTAAAAAAGGTACAAAGTCCTCATCTTGCTCATTCCTTGTACTAGATCTCATTTTGGGAGTTTAGGGCTTTGCTTCCATCCTTTTGAATCTACGATTTGAATGAGACGTGGTTTGAGGTTGGAAACCTCATATCTGGACCTCCTAAAGGTCCTTAGAGTCTAGGTGTCCCTACTTTAGTCATTCAAATGAGGGTTGATGAGCTAAATCCTTCATGAAAGGCATATATTAGCATTTTGGAGCAATAACATCATGTATGAATGTAAAGATTGAAGCTTTACGTGATTATTGAGCCTTGGGATGATAGATCTAGTGTTTGGAGTGATTGATCTGATTGAAATTGTCTGAATGAATATTTGGTCTGAATGAACTCGTCGAGTCAATGAGCCGACTCGACGAGTCGGTTAGGGTTTGTCCCGAAGAATTGAATCATATGATAGCTCGACGAGTTGGGGGTCGACTCGACGAGCTGTGCTGGACTGTCACGAGATTTTTGAGGAAAATAAGTGGACTCGACGAGTCGCAAGGGTGCACTCGGCGAGTCGGGTCAAACATGGACCATTGACTCAATTTTGACTTCTGTTGAGTTTGGGGCTTTGTTCAACATGAGTAGTAGAGACCATGGAGGGGTAAAATGGTCTTTTATCCACTTCAAAGAGTTAAAGAGAGGAAGAATAGCCTTCGGTCATTAGAGTTGTGATTAGAGTATCACTTAGAAATATTCATCCGTTGTGATTAGGCGGAGGCTAGTTCGAGAGTCAGGAGCGAGGTATTTGCTGCTTGTCATGTGAGTCTTCTCGCTTTACATTACCTAGAGTGGTATCTATGTGCAGACCGTAGGGTCTTATGTGTATGTGTATGTTTGAGATTTATACGCATTGTGTTATATGTATGCTATGTATTATATAGACTGGAACAGAGAGCCCAACGACTCATGAGGCCAGAGGGTCCTCGATCAGACCGGACCGGAGGGTCCAACGATTTAGACCGGACCGGAGGGTCCAACGAGCTAGACCGGACCGGAGGGTCCAACGAGCTACGGGACTGGAGGGTCCCGCTGAGACACATTGACCGGAGGGTTATACCGAGTTATAGCCTCGAGTGGCTTATGTGTTGTATGTGGTATTTTGAGGAACTCACTAAGCTTTGTGCTTACCGTGTATATGTTATGTGTTTCTGGTTTCTTAGGATCGCGGACGACATCGGCTTGATTGTACACACCAGAGAAAGAGTTATGAGGATCCTGGATTATTAATGGATTTGTGTTTTGTAAATTGAATGAACAAGATTTTTATACAATATGTTATGAAAAGTATGCGATTTTTCAATGAAAATTTTGTTTGGAAATTTATGGTGTTACAAGTTGGTATCAGAGCCTTGGTTTGAGGGATTTGGATGCACCTTCGGGTAAATTTGGACTCAAACTGGGGATTTGAGAAAAGTTTTCAAAGAAATGATTTTTCTAAAGCGAACAAGAGTTTCTAAGGGAAAACGAGAAAGAGCAGTGTGTACAATCAGCTAGAGCCCGAACGGTGATTTCCGAAAATACCCTTACTTTTGTATTATGAGATATTTATGAGGTATTATGCATGCTAGAGATAGGCTACGTATTTCATATTCTAGGACTAGAGTGGCCAGATTTGTGATGCCTTAGCCTAGGAGTTGTTATTTGCGATGTGTTTTCGTGTATGTGTTGAATAAGAGTATCCAGCATGAATCCTTTTAGAGAGGGATTTGAGTAGAGGAGTAATCTAGTAGATATACCTAGATGAGCATTTGTTTAGTCTACTAAGAGGGTAGTCAGATGCCTGCGTGGGGGTGAAGTCCCTTGCGTTCGTTGGTATCCTACGAATATGCGGAGAGCAAGTAGGATAATAGCCTAGAACAGTGGCTTAAATTTTCCTTGATATACGGACTTATGTCCTTAATTCTAGTTTTAATAGGGCGACTGGGGGGTTCTGATAAAGTAGGTCTGTAGGAAATTATTCTCTTGCTTTCTATATGTTAGTCATATGTTGCTTCCTCTGCGTGATTGGAAGATATCTGACCTAGAATGCAACATATGTAACTCTATTTCTACGCACCTCCTTATCTATGAAATTATTTCTATATGTTAGCCATATGTTGTCGCATCTGCGTGATCTGAAGATCTGACCTGGGACACAGCATATGCACCCTACTATCTCTATAACCCTCTATCTCTGTTAGTTATATGTTGTCCCCTCTGCGTGATTGAAATAGATCCGAACTAGGACCCAACATTGTACCTATCTCAAAATCTTTCTTCTTCCTTAATAATTGTTTACTCACCTAAAGTAAGGAATCCTTAGGAAGTTCTTGATAACCAGGGTATATCAGGAAGTGGGGAACACGTTCTAGTGTAACTAAAATTTGACCATTTAAGAGGTTGCCTGTAGATCTCGCTGCTTAATTTAAGTGGACAACAATACATGTGGTCGTCGTCAGCCAAATGGTTTATTTAGAAAAGTTTGTCAATATTCTTTGTGTTTAAGTGGACCACAATACCAGCAATTGACCAGATCTATTCATGAAGGTGAAGGTACCGATAAACAAAGTTAAGACTGTCTCACAACTTTGATCCCAAATATTTTTGTTTTTGTTAAATTTGTTCATAGTTTTCCTCTATGCACAAATTTTAGGGGGAGAATTAAAATTTTCAAAAATCAAACAAAAATCAGAAAAATTAAAAATCCAAAAATAGTGTTATTTCTGTTTTATTTCTTGTTCAGAAAAACATAAAATCCAAAAATATTTTTGTTTCTGTTTTATTTTTTTCAAAAAATATGAAAAATCCAAAAATTTAGTGTGCTAACTTTGTTTTTAGTTTTGTTTTTATCTCAAATTTTTGTTTTGTCGTGAAAAGTGAATTCCGATGTAGATGAGACTCATGGAGACTGTGTCGAAATTTTTTGAGCCAAGGATTCATTTGTGATCATCGAAGAATTCTCATTTGAAGGAGAAAGAAATGAAGACTATTCTTTTAACGTTCAATCCTTCAACCCCAAAAGCAAGGTGAAGCTGTTCTTGGAGATTATGTGACAGATTGCATTGAAGCCTCCTCAATCAATTTGCTGCTATCTGTGTACCTACTGAAGTGATCCAAAAGATTAGATCTCTTTGATATCCTCTCTGAAGATTCTCAAGCTGAAAGCGCTATCTTTCAAGAATCAGTAAAAGAAGCCTCCTCACTCAATGTGCGTTGAGAGTCAAATTTTCAAGAAAAGCCCAACTGCTCAAGATGAAGTCATTTATTGAAGATTCATCAAGTTCATCTTGAAGCTGTGAAGAAATTGAAGATAAACGCTAAAGCCAAGCTCCAAATAAAGATTGACAAGAATAGCCAGCTACTTTTTAGGAGGAGCTTGTTGGGTCAATTAGAAAAGAAAGCTATAAACCAAGGGGGAGATTATTAAGTCTAAAATATTGGTTTATACTTTACTTTTCTAGGAAAATGTATTTTTCAGTCTTGTAATATGTATTTACGGCCGTGAACTGGTTCACGGTCGTGAACCTGTTCACGGCCCATGTTCCCCATATATATATATATATATATATATATATATATATATATATATATATATATATATATATATATATATATATATATATATATATATATATAGGTGTTAGGGGTGAGGAGAGGGTGATAAGTATAAGGAGAGAGAGAGAGGGGGGGAGAGAGAGAGAGAGGAGCATAAGTGTATGTAAGTGTGTGAATCTTGTGTAAGGGAACTTGATTCTAATCAAATCATACAAGATTCATATTCTTCTTCTTCTCCTTCTTCTTCATTTAGATCTAGCATCATTCGCTTGATTGGGATTCCACACCATCAAGTGGATCTGATTGATACACAAACAGATTTGGGACTTACACCAACGTGTCAAGAAGTTAAAATAACAATTTCAACCTCAAATCATGACTTAAAGTACATTGCTTTTCTGGGAAAAACAAAGTTCATTGCTTAAAGAGAAAACACTATTTGGGCTTGAGTTTCCTCCACCACCAAGCCTGATATTAAGATCTTTAGGGAATGTTTTGAAGACATTTTGTATGACTCAAAACATGGTTTTTTATATAGAAAAATCATACACAAACACAATGATTGGTAATAAAAGAAACAAGAATTACGACACCAAGCTGAAAGCAATTGATTCACAATTCCAACCAATTATCATTCCTACCAATTCCCATGACCTAAATACAGAAAATTAAGTTATGGATCGATTAATAAACTCCTGGAAGTCGTGAAAAACCCAATAATAACCAAGATTCTAAAAACACCACTTTAGTGCAATATAATCTTCATTTCCCAACTCGACCACTGTTCAGTGTTTTAAGCGTAAAACAGAATCTACAACACCAAAAAGTGTGTTATTGGACTTTTTGGAAACTAGACTACATTTACTATAATTTCATCTATCTAAGGCAATGTCTAATTTGGAACAGATCGAGCCCTACTGACCTCACAAAACAGATCAACAATTATGTCCAGATTTCTAACTTAGACAAACATCAACAAATACTTCAACGATTAAGACAATGACTCAAAAAATAGAGCCAAATGGTAAGAAATGCATTTATACCTCTGTAAATATGATGAATTTCTAGGAGCAGAAGCAAGGAAGAAGTATTAAACCCAACAAAGAAGTATCTCCAATTGAAAGCACCAAAATCACCACCATAAATTCTTAGATTTCCACCACCACTTCAAGAAAGGAAATGCACTCAAGAACTCACTTCAAAGTAGTGTGGAGGCTGCCAATTAGGGTATTGACTCCCATTTAGGGTTAGGGGTTACTTAAATACATCATGAATTTCATTATTGGCCCTCAAAGTATCACAACATGACTCCTAGACCCATATACATGATAAAGGTTCATTTTATTACACTTTGGCTCTCCAAAGATAAATTTAAACAAATGAAAATTTTATTTTAAGAATAAGACTTAACGGGACACTAACACCAATGACGGATAGAAATTTGGGTCGTTACATCAATCAAACACATATCGAAGGTACACATTAAACCAATATCGAAGTTAAACATAATGCTCAAGGCGATGTGAATATCAATGATGATATTAATGATACTATTTATGTTGTTGAAGAGGTTTGTGATGCAGATGAAATTTTTGAAGATATAGATTTGGAATTTGATCCATCTTATCCTCTAATGGAGAAGTGGGCTCATGATCATCCAAAAGAAGAAATTATTGGTAATCTTAATTCTGGTGTGTTAATAAAAGCATAGGTTAGAGCTTGAAATGAAATTATTAATATTTACCAAGAGTTTTGTATGTTCAATTGTTTTATTTCTAAAATCGAACCAAAGACAGTTAAGGTTGCATTAGAACACCCTGATTGGATTGTTTCTATGAAAGTTAAACTTGCGGAGTTTGATAGAAACAAGGTTTGGTGATTGATTCCTAAACCTGAAAATGTTTATGTGGTTAGATTAAAATGGGCTTTTAAAAATAAAGTTGATAAAGAAGGGAATGTTGTTCGCAACAAAGCAAGAATTTTTGTTAACGTTTATTTCTAGTAGGAGGGTATTAATTATGATGAAACTTTTTCTTTGTCACAATACTGGAAGCTGTTAGAATTTTTCTTTCTTATGCAGCTCACAAAAACTTCGATCTTTACCAAATGGATGCTAAATGTTCATTTCTTAATGGTGTACTCGAAGAGACTGTCTATGTCAAGAAACCACAAGGATTTGTAAATGATAAATTTTTGATCATGTTATATTCTTGATAAGGTTATTTATGGTTTAAAACAAGCACCAAGGGCTTGGTGTGCAACATTAACCAATTTTTTGAAAATCTCTAAATTTAAGCAAGGGTTAGTTGATCCCACATTATTTTGAAAGAAAGTTGGAGATCATCTAATGTTTGTTCAAATTTTTGTAGATGGTATAATTTTTGGTTCTACTGAACCTACTTTATTAAAGGAATTTGAGGATTTCATGCACAGTTAGTTTGAGATGAGCATGAGGGGAAAAATCAACTATTTCTTGGGGTTGAATATTTTCCAAAGCAAAGAAGGTATCTTTATAAATCAAGAATCTTACATGAAGATTTTTCTTGGAAGATTTGGCTTGACACACTGCTCAGATGCGAAAGTACCTATGGCATGTGGCACACGCTTGATTCCATATTTATATAAAAATGCAATTGATCTGAAGACATATCGAAGCATGATAGGTTTTTTGTTATATTTAGCTGCAAGTAGGCCTAATATCATGTTCTCTGTGTATAATTGTTCCAGGTACCAAGAAAAACCAAGGGAACCACATCTCACTGCTATCAAGAATATCTTTCGATATCTACATTGCACTCCTATGCTTGGAGTATGGTATCCTGCGAAAACTAGATTTTCATTCAAGCCTATTCTGATGTTGATTTGGGTGGTTCTCAACTTGATCGGAAGAGTACAACTGGTGGTTATCAATTTGTTGATGTAAAACATATAAGTTGGAAGTTAAAAAAGAAAAAAAGTGTATCAATATCTACAGCAGAGTCGGAGTATAGTGTTATTGTTGCATGCACTTCGCAAGTGATCTAGATTCAAAGTCAACTTGGTGACTATGCGATCAATATAAAGAAAATACCTTTATTTTGTGACTCTCAGAGTGTCATTCGCATATGACATAATCCAATTCAATACTCTACGACAAAACATATTGCTATTCGATACCATTTCATCAATGATCATGTTAAAGATGGCAATATCGAAGTTCAATTCGTCAATACCACAGAATAAATTGCCGATATTTTTACCAATCCTCTTCATGAAAAATATTTTTTGAGAACTTTAAATGGGTTGGGAGTGATGGAAGCATGTTATGTACCAAATTCTTTGATATTTATGACTTTGATATCAAAGTTAGTTTTTTATGTAGACTTCTATACTCATCAAATTTTGATAATGCTAGTGGATTGTTCAGCGGTTACAGTTCACGTTCAACGGTTTGTAGAGCTTCGCATATGAAATTTGTGTTGAATCATTCAGTGGTGTTGGCTTACTATTAAAGTTATGGTACAATTTTTATTATTTTCATTTTCATTTCTTTTACATTATTTGTTGAAAAATCAAAAATCCCAAAAAAAAATTCTTTATTAATGTCTTTTATTGAAAAATCAAAAATACCAAAAAGATTTTTGTTATTTTTGTATTTTATTTGAAAAATCAAAAATCTCAAAACTATTTGTGTGTGCATTTTTATGTTCTAGTCTGAAACTACTGAACTGACGGAACTCATATCCATGATTTTTGTTTAACCCTTGACATTTTGAGTCAGAACCAACTAGGAATTATGGTTATTCAAAATTTGTCTTAATGAGCAAATTTATTGTCACCATAAGTATGTGAAAGACTCGTATTCCATCTTCTTATCTCATTATTCTTACACATCACGAACACTGTGACTCTTATCCGAAGACATCTCTAGTTAGAACCAACTATAATTCAGGTATGCCAAAAATATGTGTTTATGATCTTGAAATCATTATCACCAAGATGAAAGTGAAACCCACAAAACAATACATTTCAAAGGAATTGACGATGAATAATTTATTTGTAACACCGTAAATTTTCAAATCAAAATTTTCAATTTAAAAACACATTTATCACAATTATAAAATCACAAACTGTCACAATTTCAAATCATTAAATCTCATATCCAAAAATTGTATATATCAAAACTCTAGGATCCTCTCAATTTAACTCTGTCTCCGATGTGTGTACAATCAAGCTGGTGCCCTCCCACGATCCTGAGAATACCTAAAACACACAACACATAACACGGTAAGCACGAAGCTTAGTGAGTTCCCCAAAATACCACGCATAAATAATTAGCCACTCGAGGCTATAGCTTTGTAAGACCTTCCAGTCAATGTGTCCCAGTGGGACCCTCCAGTCCCACAACTCATTGGGCCCTCTGGTCCGGTCTAAGTGAGAACCCTCAGGTCTCACCGCTCGTTGGACCCTTCGGTCCAGTCTAAGTATCTCATAATGTAGCACATAGTACATATCACATAGAAAATGCATAACTCAAGCAAGCACATAAGACCCTCTTGTCACACATAATTACCACTCTAGGTAAAGTATAGCGAGAAGACTCACCTCGACACCAAGCGAGCATCCTCGCACTCGAATCTCGATCTAGCCACCGCCTAGGACATAGGGTAGTTATCTCAATAGATACTCGATTCTTGAATCTAAATAACCAATCGCTAATTTTCTCCTTCCAACTCTCTAATTGGGCAAAAGACCATTTTACCCCTCCATGGTCTCTAATACTCATGAAGAGCAAACCCTAAAGTCAACAGAAGTCAAACTCGAGTCAACAACCCTTATTGACCCCAACTCGTCGACTACATGCATGCAACTCGTCGAGTCCCCTCATTTCCTCAGAAGTCTCGTGAAGGTCCAGCTCAGCTCGTCGAGTTATCGCATGATCAAGCTCATCGGTGGAAACCCTAGCCGACTCATCGAGTCAGCTTATAGACTCGGCGAGTCACTTCAGTCTGATTTCCAATTCACACGTTTTAAGTAAGATCTATGGTCCCAATTCCTAGATCTAACCTCTCTAAGCTCAAAAGTCATGTAAACCTTGCAGCTTTACGTTCATGCATGGCAATTTGGCTCAAAATGCCAAATCAAGACTCTAACAAGGTTTAGATGCACACGATCTTGCCTTTAACTCAATAAAGCTTGGGTCTTTGGACTCACAAAGTCTACTATAGTTCAGATCTGAGGTTTCCAACCTCAGACCATGCTTATTTAACTCAAAGGTACAAAAGAACGGGGGAAAAATCCCTAAAATTCTTAAGATGAGATCTAGAAAAAGAAATTGACAAGATGAGAACTTTGTACCTCCATACTACAGCTAATGCACTCAAAACCACAGACCCACAGCCCTCCTTAGATCCAAATTATGTAGCCCTTCTATCTCGTTCAAAGAAGTGTACAAGAATGCACAAAATGGCCACTCACTCTCTTCACAATGGATGGAACAGTTTAGGGTTTCTCTCAGGCTCTCAAATGAAAATGGTGGCGGAAATGAGGGCTTAGGCCCCCTTAAATAGGTCACAACCATGAAGATTTAGGGTTTCATCACACATCACCAACTCGGCGAGTCAGGACAATGACTCGTCGAGTTGGTTCGTTAATCTACGTGGCCAACTCGACTCTACTCAGCGAGTCGAGGCACCAACTCGTCGAGTCACCCTGCTAAAACATATACAAATATCATTCCCGGAAATCAGGATGTTACATTATTATTTTAGATTTTAACTAATGAATTGACAGAAGAAACTCTTATGGTTTCTCTATGCCTTCGCACAATGTTCAAAATCTCATTTTCATTCTTTCTGAGTGATCTTCATGAAATTGACCAATTTTTATTTTCATGAAAAGAGATTTCAGTTTGAACATTTTTCCGTAACTTTTGTCACTTTAAATCATACACATGATTACTTGATGTTAATTACACTGATCACTTAAGGATTTTCTTACATTGTTTTGCTCTTATGTTAAGTTGAAAAATTGTTTCAAAGTAAAGGCTACCTTTAATAATAACTAAAATAGTCCCTTCGATACTTCTCTATAAGTAGTCGATTGTAATTCAAGGGAAACCACACAAGCACTTCGATATCTCTCTTGATATCAAAGGAAGAGAATCTTTGCCTGACATCTTACTGCCTCTATATCAAAGTATCCTTGATATCACGACTTATCCAAATTTTCTTATATTTTTTCTATCTTTTCTTTGGATACACATTTGCACTGGAATCCTCGAGGTTATGGGTAATACCAATATGGACCAAGATTCCACAAAGTCTGGTTTATGATTTCATTTACTATACCAGTAAGTGAATGAGACCCAAGCTGTGTTTACTATCAAAGTTTTTTTATATGTTTGATTTTCAAATATTTGAAGTTTGCTTTTGTGGTTAATGCAAATTGATCAGTGTGTATTAGATTACAGACTATTACTGCTTTCTCATTGTTTGATGGAACACTCATAACTTTTACACATGCCAGATAGAGATGATGTCTCTTCGGTTTTTTACTTTGGATGTGGAAGATTTTGATTGGTGAACGTTTCAAATTCAAAATTCATGTCATTTTAAAAGGGGTTTCAATAGTTCTAGTTCAGATTTTCTACTCTCTGATTTGCTCTCAAGAACCCTAACCTTAAATTGGTCAGTTTTCTGCAAAAATCTTTGATTAATTCATCATCATGTCTCAAGTTGATTTGTTCAATACTACTGACGAAGAAAGCTCAGTTGATCATATGAAAATCTAATCTAACAATGTATTGTTTAATCCCGTTACTGGTGCTTATCCAAAATAACTTCAAATAATCGTTGAGTGTTTGAATGCTTCTATTCTTCATCATGCATTAACTTCTTCTTTTGTTATATCGATGAAGTGGTTATCCTTAGAATGTTAAACGGTTGTGTACAATAATGATTGTGAACTCATTATGTTTCGGATGGAAACAAAATGCAAGAAGATTCTCATGAAGAAGCAATTTACTCATATTTTGATGCTAGAATCTGATGGTCCATTTGAATCTCCATCGTTGGATCAAGTCTTAGCTTTGATGAATGAAATGGGGTATTATTTGCAAATTACTCTTATCAGTGCTTTTCGAGAGTCCAATTTACCTTTACTATAGTGTTTCTTCTTTGGAGTGATCATTCATTGTGTATCTGGAAGGAATTCTAGCCTAGATAGGGCAAAACTCCAGTTATATTCTATTTTGGCAAGATTGTATTATACTATGAAGGTCGATTATGCATTATTGTTATGGGTAGTATTTACTACCTATGTAAATCACTAAAAGAAAGCTACAGAGGTTGCGAGTTCAAGGTTTTGGAGTTTGGTGCTCATCGAAGCATATCAACAAGTAGAAATTCAATTTCCTGAAGGAGTGGAACTTATTGTATTTTCTCATCTCCAGTTTCCTAAAAGTTTGGTTGATGATCCTAAAGTTATTCCAACTATTAGAAGGATATGTGATGTTATGCTAGAGTTATTTTTATTTTTTAATCTTGTCTTGATTTGATATTGTGAAATAACTGGTGATGTTCTTAGGGTTCCTACACCCAAGAAGACTAAGTCTAAGTCAAAGGGAAGTGTGGTGATCCAAGAAACCTCTAGTGAGGAGCAACTACAAAAGAAGCATAAAGCTATTAGTGTATTGAAGACGATGGCTAGTAAGAAGCAAGTCACTAAGTTTTTTATGAAGAAGAAGAAGACTTTCAAAGTTACCATTCTTGGTTCTCCCGATACAGAAGATATTGAGATGTTGAAGGCACAATCTTCGTATTAAAGTCATGATGCAAATGCAGATGATGTAGATTATTTGATCGGAGATGTACTTCATCACGATATACAGCCTGTTTCACCACGAAAGGGTGCCATTGTTGAATCTAATACATAGGAGATAAGCAATCAAGATATCATTGTGCAAAAATCTAATGTGGACACAAACATCACAAATGATGAAATACCTTTAACATATCTTTCTTAATAAACAACAATTGTCAAACCACTCGAGGTGCCTACTACCAAGTCCATTTCGGAGGTGGTTAGGACTTTAAACATCCCTGAGAACACCTTCCATGTGGACTCAAATGTCAATATGGGTGAGAAATCTACAATCAATTCTTTGACGGTTACTCCTCTATTAGATTCACCACTCAAAGTCTCATTGCATCAATTCACATCTATTCCTCAAAATTCACCAACTTATGTTGGTATTCTTAATCAGCCGATTACCACTTTATTCTCCTTACAATCTACTGATCACTCTCTTAATCAAGGAAATGATAGTTCTCAGAATATGGAAGAAAAGGAAGATAAAGGTTTTGGTTTTGGTTTTGGTTTTGGTTTTGGTGAACTAACTTTTGATCTTGAGCAGGAAGATATTACAGATGAAGTTTTGATGTTAGTGAAATAATATAAAATTCTTAACTCAAAGTTGAATATGATTCAATAATTCATTAATGATTTCATAAGGAATAGTTCTTTATCTGTCAGCAAGGAAGAAGCTTTTTCCTTGTTGAATTCCCATGCGTCAAAGGTTAAAGGAATGGTGACAGGAGAAACTACTGATCTCCAGGACAAACTTGATGGAACTATGTTATCTGTTAAGTTTGATTTAACCGAAGTTCGCAATGTTGCTAAGGAGAGACATGAGATCACTGAAAATAATTTTTTTGAGTTTAAGAAGTCTTTTGAACTAAAGATTCAAGAGGTTCATGATTTGATTCATACTGAAGTCAAGACGATTGATGGCTTATTCCTTGGAGTGTAGAAAAATATTGATGTTATGCTCTCTGCGACAAGAACTCTTATTGAAGATATTCGTGCATTCAATATTGAATATAAAGAGTCATTTGAAAAGAAGAAAGAGGAGGATGAAACATTGTTCAAGGGTATTGAGATTTATATCAGTACATTCCAAGAGCAAATCTCGAAGGTTGCAGCTAATTCAAGATCTTCGATATCTGATGCAAATGTCAATAAAGTCGTGTCTTTGATTGAAGCTTGTTTCAAGTCCCAACTTGCACTAATCTTAGACCTAGTACCTCCCATACCCAAGAATTCTCCACGTGTTATGCAAGTGTCACAAGGGAGAGAAAAGGGTGGTTCGTCATAAGTTAGAGGTGAAGACAAATGCAAAGTTGTAGGGAAGGTCTTTTCAACTCAGATTCCAATCTCAGTTCTAATCGAGCCAGTGCAAACTATAGCAACAACTATGACTTCAAGTGCATTTAATATTCCTCATGTCGAAGTTGATGTTTCTAAGCTCCAGATGAAGAAAAATTTAACAATCAATGAAGGAGTAAGCTCTTTGATAATCAAGTTTGTTGTTATTTCAAGTAAAGACAAAGTGAAAGGTCTTGAGCCCACTGACGAAGAAAAGAAGAAGATGAAAGTGTTGGAGATTGAAAAGTTGAGGCAAATTAACAACTTTTTGAGACAATGATAGAATCATCCTCCTGGTTTAAACAAAGGATATATGAACAAGGTTCAGAATTATGAAACAATTGAACTAGTTACTCTTGGAGAAAAGGATGCCTTTGATAAGTTGCCAAAGGAGAGCTTTGCAATTCAGAATTCACCAATGTTTGTAACATTCTGAAATTTCCAGGTATCATATTTGAGAAATTCATGTTCCTTAGCAGAGCAACTCAATGAGTTGGATGCCCAACTCGGCGAGTGGAGTCGTTTTGGCCGTGTGGGTTTAGTGACCAACTCGGCGAGTAAAGAGACCAACTCGACTAGTAGAGAGACCAACTCGGCGAGTTGGAGCTTTTTGGAGAAACCCTAATTTTCCAAGTTTGTGTCCTATTTAAAATGCCTTAAGCCCTCATTTTTTCCTCCCTTATCTCCAGAGATCCCTGTGAGAAACCCTAGATCGGTTCCATCCATTACGAGAGTGAAAGAGACTATTTTGGGTGTTCTTGTGCAACCTTGGAAGAACATTTGGAGAGCATCTTGGCTTGGACCAAGGAGCAACGTTGGATCCATAGATTCTTCAGTGGTTAGCTTCTGTTGGAGGTAAAAGATGCTAATTTGATCATTCTTTGTGTAGATCTTGGTTTAGGGGAGTTTTTAGGGTTTTCTCCAATCCACTTTGTGTTATTGAGTCCCTTGAGCATATCTTGAGGTTGAAACCTCAGATCTGGACTATATGAGCTCTTGTGAGCCCAAAGACCCAAGCTTTATGGAGCTAGAAGCAAGCTTTTGAGCACCAAACCCTTGTAAGAGCTTGTATTGGCATTATTGATCCAATATACCATGCATGAACGTGAAGTTGCAAGCTTTACGTGATATTCGAGCATTAGGAGGTCAGGTCCATAGTATGGAGTAGCATTTCTGCCTTTAATTGTCTGAATGATAATTTGACTTAAAGGACTCAATGAGTCGATGAGCCGACTCGACGATTCGGTTAGTGCTTATCCCGACAAGTCTGAGCATGTTGTAACTCGGCGAGTTGACGGGTCAACTCGACGAGTTTAGTTGCTTTTCATGAGGCTTCTGAGGAAAAAGGGGACTCGAGGAGTTGCTTTGATGCACTCGACAAGTTGGGTCAACATGGACTGTTGACTCGAGTTTGACTTCTATTGACTTTTGAGGTTTTGACCAAATGTGAGTAATGGAGACCATGGAGGGGTGGATTGGTCTTTTACCCTTCCCAAGAGTTATAGAGGGGCTAGTATGAGTTTATTTAGAGTTGTGATTTAATTAGAGATAAATATCATATGTGTTAGGCAGAGGCTAGATCGGTAATTCATGTACGAGGTGTATTTGCTTGCTTGCTTTAAGGTGAGTCTTCTCACTATACTTACCATGAGTGGTATCTTTGTGTGACTGGAGGGTCCTATGTGCTTACTTGAGTTATATGATATTATTCACTTTGTATGTGTAATATATATATATATATATATATATATATATATATATATATATATATATATATATATATATATATATATATATATGTTGTGTTTTGTTCTTACTGAGATAGGAGCGGAGGGTCCAAACCGAGTTGTAGGACCGGAGGGTCTTCACTGAGATACTGGACTGGAAGGTCCAAACCGAGCTGTGAGACCGGAGGGTCCTCACTGAGACACATGACCGGAGGGTCCATGCCAAGTCATAGCCATGAGAGGCTTATTATATGTCTACGTGGTATTTTGGGGAACTCACTAAGCTTCGTGCTTACCGTGTTGTGTGATATGTGTTTCAGGTACTTTTCAGGATCGCAGGAAGGCGTCGGTTTGATTGTACACACAAGAGAAAGAATTATGTTTCGAAGATCCTGGATTTTTAATCAAACATTTATCGAGTTGTGTTTTGATAATTAGATACTTGGTATTTTTGTGAAAAATGTTATGAGAATTATGTGATTTTTAAATTAAAAATTTATTTGAAAAATTACGGTGTTACAATGTCACAACTGGATTTTCCTTTCAAACCAGTTGGATAGTGAGAGCATTGCATATCTTGTGGGATATGCTTATCTCTAGTGTAACACCCATAAAAATCATGCCAAATTTAAACTTTTAAAAACATTTCAAACCATTAATCATTAAAAAACTTGTTTTCAAAATGTATAATATCAGAGTATCCTAGAAACATAAACATAAATATGAGGAGTTGTACGATCATGCCTTTGCCTTTCCATGATCCCCTAATGTACCTGAAACAATAAATTGAAAACTGTAAGCTCGAGGCTTAATGAGTTCCCCCAAAATACTGATAAATTGCATATACACATATACAAATAACAACATGTACTGGGGCCACAGCTTAACATACTGGGTTACCCCTAGGCCTACAATGTGGGTCTGGATTGCCTTTCGGGCCCACAGCTCACATCTGGATTGCCACTGAGCCCATAGTATGAGTCTCCCTCAGCTCGTATCTAGAATGCTCCCGAGCCCATAGTATGAGTCTGGCATGCCCCACCTGGCCCTCAGCTCGTATCTGGAATGCTCACGGGTTTGTTGGTTACTGCACGGAACAGTATCACCTCAACCCATACCACATAATATGTCGATATATAACACAACTAATGCGCATACAGATAATCACATAATACTACAGGTAGTCCTACAGATCTACCTAACTGGCATAACAACTAACATGCAACACTAACTCATACTCAACATACTACCAACTGCTAGGATATTATATCCAATGGGCCGACCTTGGTGCCTTAGACCCCTTACTAGCTCCTTGCCACACCTGTGGTACCAACTACTTGCTCGACACACCCCATAATGACCCCTGTCGCACTTTCCACAAGTGCGGTTCTACTGACCCCCGATCCTAGAATCAGCGGTCTTAGACCGATTCAGCACCGTATGTCGGGGCCTGCCGCTGCTCCCTAAACTGCATCTCAATCTCCAACTCATGCCGCCTAGCGGCCTCCTGCAACTCCAGAAGAGTATCACATCGTTGGGTAGACACAAACTGTCGGATGTCAATCTTGAGCAGGCTCAGAAAATGTGTCATCTGAGCCTGATTGGAAGCAAACTCTGGGCAGCACATTGCCCTCTCTGTTAACATGCGGGTGATCTCCGTCACCGACTCCCCATCCTGTCTCAAACTCAAAAACTCCTGAGCAATCTGTTCCTGCTCAACCCGTGGAATGTAACGAGCACGGAACATATCCCTGAACTGCTCCCAAGTAACAGCAGCTCCATGATCATCAGTGTACGACCCAGTCGTCAACCTCCACCATTCCTTGGCCCCGGACCTCAGCAGGTTCAGGGCACACCTGACCTTCTGGTCAGTAGGACACGAGCAAGTAAAGGAACAACCATCCACATCAGAAACCAACCTCATGGCCTTCATGGGGTCCTGAGTCCCATCAAAAGTAGGGGGCTTCGTGTTATCGAAGTCCCTATACTGGAAGCCCCAACTGGCTCTTAGTCCTCCTCCTACCGCTGTTATAGTCGATGCAGCTGCGGAGGCAGCCGTCTCTACAAGGACTATGTATCGCTCGTCGAAGTACTCAACCATGGCGGTCTTAATAGACCCAAACATATCAGGCAGTTGTGCTCGGAACAAAGTGGCAACCTCATCATGCAGGATCTCTCAAATCCTGGTGTCTAGCTCATCTGTCCCCATTTGTATCACAACCTCGGGTGCTCCCGGTCCCTCCTGGCCACCCTCTCCTGATCCTGATCCTGATCCGGATCCTTCCACAAAGTATCTCGTAACCACCATTCTGAAAATATACCAGAATAGATATCATATAATCCGCATAAATAACAGGAACCCAACTCCCGACTAAACTCTAGGGATTGTGACTTCCTTGACACGCGCATGGGTCCCGTGCTATCAGTAGTACAAACCCATACTACCTACCACACTTACCCATAATTGTCTCAAGTATCACCACAACACCCTAAAAATATACATAAACATAGTTATCGCTCAATCCTCACTCCTAGAGGAATGCTAGATATCTCATAACTGGCCTCCCGGGCTCTCACAACCCACCCATGAAACTTCCACCAATCCTGCAGCACTAGTATCTGCTAACCATACATAACACTGGACCCTATAGACTTTCGAATATCTGATCCAACCCTAAGTTTCAATCAGACAAGAACAGAACATAAGGCCAAACCAAATATTCTCAGGCTATAAGATCTTAATTATGTAAAACCGTGATGCATACACAAAGTAACTACAGTAATGACGTCAGTCTCAAATAAAGAAAAACCTAGGCTAGCAACCATCATGTAATCAGGCAATTCTATCATGCAATTCCTGAAGATCCCTAGCCTAGTACTAACATGCTATTCTAACATATCATAATATCAAATAACCGTATGGTATTTTGGGGTCGACTTACTGGCTCCGGCTGATCGTACACCATGCATCATCCTTTGATATTTTCAAAACCATTTTGAAAAAAAATCATTTTGAAAATCTTTTCCTTGGTTTGAGACTGGATTCACACAAGTGTTCCTCCAATTCACTCAAACCAAGGCTCTGATACCAACTTGTAACACCCATAAAAATCATGCCAAAACTTAAACTTTTATAAACATTTCAAAACCATTAATCATTACAAAACTTGTTTTCAAAATGTATAATATCAGAGTATCCCAGAAACATAAACATAAATATGAGGAGTTGTACGATCACGCCTTTGCCTTTCCGCAATCCCCTGATGTACCTGAAATAATAAAATAAAAACTGTAAGCCTGAGGCTTAGTGAGTTCCCCCAAAATATCGATACACTGCACATAACAAACATACAAATAACAACATGTATTGGGTCCATAGCTTAACAGACTGGATTACCCCTGGGCCCATAATGTGGGTCTAGATTACCTTCGAGGACCACAGCTCACAACTGGATTGCCACCGAGCCCGTAGTACGACTCTCCCTTAGCTCGTATCTGGAATGCTCCCGAGCCCACAGTACAAGTCTGGCATGCCCCACCTGGCCCTCAGCGCGTATCTGGAATGCTCCCGAGTTTTTTGGTTACCGCACGGAGCAATATCACGTCAACCCATCCCACATAATATGTCGACATATAACACAACTAATACGCATACAAATAATCACATCATACTACAGTTAGTCCTACAGATCTACCTAAATGGCATAACAACTAGCATGCAACACTAACTCATACTCAACATACTACCAACTGCTAGGATATCATATCCAATAGGTCGGCCTTGGTGCCTTAGACCCCTTAGTATAGTGAGGTAACTCACCTCGCAAGTAGTGTCGAAGTACTGAAAACCTCTGATCATTGTCTCATCAGAAATCCCAAACTATCACATAATAAATACCAAGTCATTACACAACGTAACAATCTTGAATAAGGGTCCACACAATCCATCATGTCCATTCTCTTTATTGTGCCAAGGCACAATGCCAAGTCCATAACCTTGAAAGTCCTTATGCAAAGCCCATTATTGGCCCAAATTACCAACTTGGGCCCAACTCCCTAATTGGGCCTAAATCCAAGATCCATTATCAAAACTTGGCCCAAAACATTATATTCATAAAGTCCATCAAAGGCCCAAATCCAACTAGTCCATAAACAGCCCAAAACCTAAAGCCCAATTGTCAAAGGCCTAACAGAGGACGTATGCGGGGCGTACTCCTCTGGTACGTTGGGCGTACTCATCCTGATGATGACTTCCATCAGGGTGGTTGACCCAGTACGCTGGGCGTACGCAGTAGTTTGCCAAAATCTGAATAAGTGATTAATGGCTTAAGCACTTAAGCCCAAACTTCAGATCCAGTGACCAAATGTGCCTAGGACCCATAAAGTCACGAACTTTATCACTTTGGACGTCCAGAAAGCTCTTGAGACTTGGTCTTAATCCATTAAGACCTTCCTACTCCATGCATGGGACATCTTAAGCCATTGGGACCTCATTTTTATGACTCAAAACCCCCTTCAAGAGTCTAGAAGGATAGTTCATTTCATCCAAATCACATCATGCACCATCTTGGGACTTTTTGGGACAAGAAATGGTTCTTTAAAGCAAAATGGAAAGATCTATACATATATGCATAATGTTTGAAGCTTTTTACCTTCTAGAGCTTCTAGGGAACAAACTAACTTCAGATCTACAAGCTTGATCTTCTTCTCCAACTCCTTGATGCAACACCTTCTTCTTAAAACATTTAAGAAACACTCAATAAGCTCAAACACTCAAGGAAATGGCTAGCGTTTGGGGAAGACAACTCTAAGCAGTGGAGGATGGGGGAAGGGAGGGTTTTGTGCTCACAATGTTGCTTATATAGCTCCCAAACCCTAAATATTAGGGTTTCATCTTGAGATAAGTACGCCCATCGTACACAAGTGTACGCCTAGCGTACTAAGGCAGACCTTAGTACGCTTAACATACTCTTATGTATGCTCAACGTACTCCTCCTTGATCCAAGGTTGAAACCTTGGCCCTTATACTTGTCTTGGCTCTACACTTCCAACCCCAATGACTACAAATGACAAAGTAGTGATAGAAGAGGGTTCGGAAATACCTGCAAAAATCTTGGGATCTTACAATTCTCCCCCACTTGACCTAGACTTTGTCTTCGAAGTATGCTGCGGTAAATAGATCCGGGTAATGCTCCCGCGTCTCGGACTCAGGCTCCCACGTCCACTCGGATCCCCTCCGATGCTCCCGTTATACCTTTACCAAAGGTATCTCCTTGTTCCGTAGAACCTTCATCTTACTCTCAAGTATGACCATGTGCCTTTCCACGTAATTCAGGCACTCATCGACCTGAATATCATCCAAAGATACTACTGCCTCCTGATCCATAATGCACTTTCTCAATTGCCAAACGTGAAAAGTGTTGTGAATCCGACTAAGCTTCTCCGGTAGCTCTAGCTTTTATGCCACCTTGCCAACCCTGGCAACGATCCTGAACGGTCTGATGTATCGGGGACCCAACTTTCCCCTCTTTTTGAAACAAATCACAACCATCCAGGGTGAAACCTTCATTAATACCATGTCCCCCACCTAGAACTCCAACTCAGATCGACGCCTGTCGGCGTAACTCTTCTGCCGACTCTGAGCGGTCTGATGTCGCTGTCTAATCTGCTGAATCTTCTCGGTAGTCTACAAGACTACCTTCGTCCGTCCCATCACCTTGTGTCCAACCCCACCCCAACAAACCGGGGAGCGACATCTCCGCCCATACAACAGCTCGAAAGGCGGGGCGCCAATGCTGGAATGATAGTTGTTATTGTAGGCAAACTCTGCAAGGGGTAGGTAGGAATTCTAGCTCCCACCGAAGTCAATGACACACGCCCTCAACATATCCTCGAGGGTCTGAATTGTCCGCTCGCTCTGACCTTCGGTTTGCTGATGATATGTTGTGCTAAAATGCAGTCGCGTGCCTAGTTCCTCGTGGAACTTCTGCCAGAAAGGGGAGGTAAATCTAACATCTCAGTCGGAAACAATGGAGACCGGAACCCTGTGACGAGCGACGATCTCACGGACATACACATTGGCTAATTTATCGGCCGATGAACTCTCCCGAATGGCCAAGAAATGGGCACTCTTGGTCAATCGATCCACGATGACCCATATAGCATCAAACCCCTTCGTCGTCCTTGGCAGCTTGGTAATGAAATTCATCGTGATATGTTCCCATTTCCACATGGGAATCTCCAAGGGCTACAATATGCCATGCGGCCTTTGATGTTCGACCTTTACCATCCTCTAGTTCAAGCACCTCTCGACGTACCAAGCGATTTCTCGCTTCATGCACGGCCACCAGTAACTCAAACTCAAGTCCCGTTACATCTTGGTGGCCACCCATTGAATAGATAAGTGAGACTTGTGAGCCTCCTCCATAACTGTCTGCCTGACCCCAACAGACATCGGAACCCATACCCGCCCGCATCAGGTCAATAATCCTCGGCTATCCTACACAAATTGGGCGTTCTCGCCCCTGATCCTCTATAGTTTCCAGTTTTCTGGTCGTATGCCCTCAGCCTGAGCATCTTTAATCAAACTCATAAGTGCAGAATCCACCGCTATCCTTATACATATCGTTGGGGTGAAAGACCCAGCTGACTTGCGGCTCAAAGCGTCCGCCACCACATTCGCTTTACCGGGGTGGTAAAGGATCTCGTAATCGTAGTCCTTGACTACATCCAGCCACCTGCACTATCTCAAGTTCAGGTTCAGCTGATCCATGATGTGTCTTAGGCTCTTGTGATTCATGTATATGGTAGAGCGGACCCCATAGAGGTAATGTCTCCAATTCTTGAGAACGAATACCACCGCTCCCAACTCCAGATCATGAGTAGGGTATCTCATCTCATGCGGCTTTAGCTGCCGTGATGCGTAGGCTATCACTCGTCCTCTCTGCATAAGGACCGCCCCCAGTCCTGTGATGGATGCATCATAGAACACCACAAAATCGTCGACTCCCTCTGGAAGAGTCAATACTGGGGCCTCACATAAACATTGTCGGAGGGTCTCAAATGCCCTCTGTTGCTCAGGGCCCCACCGGAAATCCACCCCCTTCCTCGTCAGACGAGTGAGGGGTACTGCAATCTTGGAGAAATCATGTATGAATCTCCGGTAGTACCCTGCTAATCCCAGAAAACTCCTGAAGTATGAGGAAGATTTTCGAACCTCCCACTGCATGACTGCCGCGATTTTGGCCTGGTCGACCAAAATCCCCTCCTGGTTAATGAGATGTCCAAGGAACTGAACCTCTCATAACCAAAACTCACACTTCGAGAACTTGGCATACAGCCGTTCCCGTCTCAAAACTCCCAATAACTCCCTAAGGTGCTCCTCGTGCTGCTCTCGGGTCTTGGAATATACCAAGATATCATCTATAAACATGATGACCGAGCGGTCAAGCATCGATTTGTAAACCCGATTCATCAAGTCCACAAATATTGTTGGCGTGTTGGTGAGCCCAAACGGCATCACCACGAACTCGTAATGTCCATAACGAGTCCGAAACGCGGTCTTCTCCAAGTCCTCCTCTCTAAACCGGACCTGATGATACCCATACCTCAAGTCTATCTTGGAAAACCAAGATGTGCCCTGCAAATGATCAAGAGATCATCTATCCTCGGGAGTGGATAACAGTTCTTCGCCATCAACTTGTTCAACTCCCTATAATCAATGCACATCTGGTGCGAACCGTCCTTCGTCCTGACGAAGAAGATCGGTGCTCCCCATGGAGAACTGCTCAGTTGAATGAACTGCTTGCCCAACAGTTCCTGCAGTTGTGATGGCAGCTCCTACATCTCGGGGGCGCTAATTGGTACAACGCCTTGGCGATAGGGGCCGCACCCGGCACCAGGTCGATCTGAAACTCGACCTGCCTCTCCGGAGGTATCCCTGGTAACTCCTCTGTGAACACGTCAGCAAACTCTCTAACCACTGGAACCTCTGAAACTGGAGTCTTATCCCTGACCCGCGTATCCACCACATACGCTAGATAACTCGCACGCCCTACTGTTGAGCCCTGGTAGCTGAGCAAAACCCTGATCCCACTCTGGTGCCCTCGCCATATACAATCAGTTCTCCCCCACTTGGGGTTCGAACTACCACCCGCTGACACTCGCAATCAATCATGGCACCGAATCGACTAAGCCAGTCCATCACCACAATCGCGCAGACCTCCCCCATGGGAATTGGAATCAAGTCTATCGGGAAGGATACCCCGAAGATCTCCAACTCACATCCTCGGTAGACTAAAGAAGCAGAAACCCTGTGTTTGTTGGCGATAGAGACTCGCAACGGATACTCTAGCTCACCTACCGGCACACTGAACTCCCTACTAAATGTCTAAGATACAAATGACGACCCGCCCCCGAGTCAAATAAAACCAATGCAGGCAAGTTGTTCACAAAAAACGTAACTAAGCACAGGTATAAACAGATAAACAATAAACATATATAATCAGTAGGATAAAGGATATAAACATACCAGCAACCACATTTGGGGCTGCCCTGGCCTCCTCTGCGGTGAGCTGGAAAGCGCGCCCCTGAGCCCTCGGGGGCTTTGCTCTACCTAACCTCCCGTAATCCTCAAAGTAGCTGGAGCGGGAGCCTGTACCGGCTTAGCGGCAATCAATGGACAGCTATCCTTCAAGTGGCCAACCTAATCACAGTGATAACATAACCTCATACTCGGAACCGAGGTGGGCTAGCGACAATCCTTCGCATAATGCCCCTCCTTGCCACACCTATGGCACCCACTACTAGCTCGACACACCCTAGAATGACCCATGCCGCACTTTCCATAAGTGCGGTTCAGATGACCCCTGGTCCTTGAATCACTGGTCTTTGAACGCTTCAGCGCTGGCTGCAACTGTGTCGGGGCCTGCCGCTGCTCCCTCAACTGCAGCTCAATCTCCAACTCACGACGCCTAGCAGCCTCCTGCAACTCCAGAAAAGTATCACATCGTTAGGTAGACACAAACTGTCGGATGTCAGCCTTGAGCATGCTCAGATAACGTGTCATTTGAGCCTACTCGGAAGCAAACTCTTGGCAGAACATCGCCCTCTCTGTTAACATGCGGGCGATCTCCATCACCGACTCCCCGTCCTGTCTCAAACTCAAAAACTCCTAAGCCAATTGTTCCTGCTCAACCCATGGAATATAATGAGCGCAGAACATATCCATGAACTGCTCCCAAGTAACAACAACTCCCTGATCATCAATGTACGACCCAGTCGTCAATCTCCAACAGTCCTTGGCCCCAAACCTCAGCAGGTTCAGGGCACACCTGACCTTCTGGTCAGTAGGACATGATCAGGTAAAGAAACACCCCTCCACATCAGAAACCCACCTCATGGCCTTCATGGGGTCCTGAGTCCCATCAAAAGTAGGGGACTTCGTGTTATCGAAGTCCCTGTACTGGAAGCCCCGACTAGCTCTTACTCCTACTCCTGCCGCTGTTACAGTCGATGCAGCTGCAGCGGAAACCGTCTCTGCAAGGGCCTCGTATCACTCGTCGAAGTACTCAGCCATGGCAGTCTTAATAGACCCAAACATATCTAGCAGTTGTGCCCGGAACAAAGTGGCAACCTCATCATGCAGGATCTCTCGAATCCTGGCGTCTAGCTCATCTGTCCTCATCTATATCACAACCTCGGGTGCTGCCGGCCCTTCTGGCCGCCCTCTCCTGATCTTGATCCCGATCTGGATCCTACCAAAAAGCGTCTCGGAACCACCATTCCAAAAATATACCAGAAAAGGTATCAGATAATCCGCATAAATAAGAGGGACCCAACTCCCGACTAAACTCTAGGGATTATGAATTCCTTAACACGCATATGGGTCCTGTGATTTCAGTAGTACGGGGCCATACTACCTTCCATACCTACCCATATTTGTCTCAAGTATCACCACAACACCCTAACAATATACATAAACATAGTGAGCGCTTAATCCTTACTCCTAGAGGAATGCTAGATATCTCACAACTGGCCTCCCGACCTCTCACAACCCACCCATGAAACTTCCACCAACCCTGCAGCACTAGTGTATGCTAGCCATACATAACGCTGGACCCTATAGACTTTCGAATATCTGATCCTACCCTAAGCCCCCAATTAGACAAGAACAGAACATAAGGCCAAACTGAACATTCTCAGGCTATAAGATCTTAATTATGTATAACCGTGATGCATACACTAAGCAACTACAGTAATGATGTCAATCTCAAATAAAGAAAACCCTAGGCTAGCAGTCATCATGTAATCAGGCAATTCTATCATTTAATTCCTGAATATCCCTAGCCTAGTACTAGCATGTTGTTCTAACATATCATAATATTAAATAACCGTATGGTATTTTAGGGTCTACTTACTGGCTCCGGCTGATCGTACACCCTGCATCCTCCTTTGCTATTTTGAAAACCTTTTTGAAAAAATCATTTTGAAAATCTTTTCCTTGCTTTGAGATTGCATTCACACAAGTGTTCTTCCAATTCACTCAAACCAAGGCTCTGATACCAACTTGTAACACCCATAAAAATCATGCCAAAACTTAAACTTTTATAAACATTTCAAAACCATTAATCATTACAAAACTTGTTTTCAAAATGTATAATATTAGAGTATCCCAGAAACATAAACATAAATATGAGGAGTTGTACGATCACGCCTTTGCCTTTCCGCAATCCCCTGATGTAGCTGAAATAATAAACTAAAAACTGTAAGCCTGAGGCTTAGTGAGTTCCCCCAAAATATCGATACACTGCACATAACAAACATACAAATAACAATATGTACTGGGTCCATAGCTTAACAGACTGGATTACCCCAGGGCCCATAATGTGAGTCTAGATTACCTTCGAGGACCACAACTCACAACTGGATTGCCACCGAGCCCGCAGTACGAGTCTCCCTCAGCTCGTATTTGGAATGCTCCCGAGCCCACAGTATGAGTCTGGCATGCCCCACCTGGCCCTCAGCTCGTATCTGGAATGCTCCGGGGTTTTTTGGTTACCGCACGGAGCAATATCACCTCAACCCATCCCACATAATATGTCGACATATAACACAACTAATAGGCATACAAATAATCACATAGTACTACAGGTAGTTCTACAGATCTACCTAACTGGCATAACAACTAGCATGAAACACTAACTTATACTCAACATACTACCAACTGCTAGGATATCATATCCAATGGTCCAGCCTTGGTACCTTAGGCCCCTTAGTATAGTGATGTAACTCACCTCGCAAGTAGTGCTGAAGTACTGAAAACCTCTGATCGTTGTCTCACTGGAAATCCCGAACTATCACATAATTAATACCAAGTCATTACACAACATAACAATCTTGACTAAGGGTCTACACAATCCATCATGTCCATTCTCTTTATTGGGCCAAGACCCAATGCCAAGTCCATAACCTTGAGAGTCCTTATGCAAAGCCCATTATTGGCCCAATTTACCAAATTAGGCCCAACTCCCTAACTGGGCCTAAATCCAAGATCCATTATAAAAAAAATTGGCCCAAAACATTATATTCATAAAGTCTAGCAAAGGCCCAAATCCAACTAGTCCATAAGCAGCCCAAAACCCGAAGCCCAATTGTCAAAGGCCCAACAGAGGACGTACGCGGGGCATACTCCTCTGGTACGCTGGGCGTACTCGTCCTGATGTTGACCACCATCGGGGTAGTTGACCCAGTATGTTGGGTGTACTGGATTTACGTTGGGCATACGCAGTGGTTTGCCAAAATCTGAATAAGTGCTTAATGGCTTAAGCACTTAAGCCCAAACTTCAGATCCAGTGACCAAATGTGCCTAGGACCCATAAAGTCACAAACTTTATCACTTTGGACGTCCAGAATGCTCTTGATACTTGGTCTTAATCCATTAAGACCTTCCGACTCCTTGCATGGGACATCTTATACCATTGGGACCTCGTTTTTATCACTTAAACCCCCTTCAAGAGTCTAGAAGGACAGTTCATTTCATCCAAATCACATCATGCACCATCCTGGGACTTTTTGGGACAAGAAATGGTTCTTTAAAGCAAAATGGCAAGATCTATACATATATTCATAAAGTTTGAAGCTTTTTACCTTCTGGAGCTTCTAGGGCACAAACTAACTTCAGATCTACAAGCATGATCTTCTTCTCTAGCTCCTTGATGCAACACTTTCTTCTTAAAACACTGAATAAGCTCAAACATTCAAGGAAATGGCTAGGGTTTGGGGAAAACGACTCTAAGCAGTGGAGGCTGGGAGTAAGGGAGGGTTTTGTGCTCATAATGTTTCTTATATAGCCCCGAAACCCTAAATATTAGGGTTTCATCCTGACATAAGTATGCCCAACGTACAAAAGTGTACGCCCAACGTACTAAATCGGACCTTAATACGCTTAGTGTACTCTTATGTACGCTCAGCATACTCCTCTTTGACCTAAGGTTGCAACCTTGGCCCTTATACTTGTCTTGGCTCTACACTTCCAACCCTAAGGACTATAAATGATAAAGTAGTGATAGAAGAGGGTTTCGAAATACCTGCAAAAATCTCAGGATGTTACATCAAGAATTACATTGATTTGTATTTAGCACACCTTGGTCTATCAGATTTTGAGATAGCCAAGACATACAACAAGCTTGGGAAGACTCCAAAGTGTAAAATTTATTAGGTAGATTTGGAGCAATACGAAGATGGAGTGATAATCTTGAAACCTTTGGGAGTGGTGTTTCAAGGGAAGAAAGTGAAGGGGAAGCAAAGAAAGTATTTCTTCTACACATATGTGAAGGGCATTTATTCGACAACAAACTTGACAAATATCTTGTTCATAGTTGCTAAATGCAAGAGAAATTTTGATGCTGATAGAAAAGATATACAAAAGAATGTTTGTTTGTACTTGGAAATCAGGAAGACCCTGATGGAAGAATTCAAGACACTACCATCGGTTTGAAGACTTGAATACTCTTTGCAAAGGGGAAGAATGTTGGGATCATATGTTGTGAAGGTATTCAGTGTCGAAGTCTTGTTATGTAATGTCAAAGTTAGTGTTTGTAAGCTATATCAGATTTTACGTGACTTTGATATATCTATGTATTTCAGGAAGCTCTTTAGAGCATGTACTTCATTGTCGAAGTCTTTCTATACATTTCATATCTGTTAATATCACTATAAATAGTGTTGTACCATAGGTCATAAGTAAGAACACTTTTACACATTCTCGGATCATACTTTGTACTTGTACCTTGCTGCCTTCCAGATAATATGAGCTGAACCTAGATTTATTTTGATCTCTTATTCATCTATTCTTAGAAATCTATACTTGATTAAATTCGTGACTCTTCAGACGATTCTTTGTTAAAAAGGATAACTAGTCGAGAATTATCGGTACTATAAATTATCTTCAACAATAAATTATTTCGGGAAGTGTGATTCAAATGAGGGTTAGGTATAGATCCTCTATGGCCTTCTGGAACGATCAGTGGATGGATTGGAGAACACCTGTTGATGATGCGCTTTCTTAGGTTGTTTCTCTTAAAAGTAGAGGAAGATTGTTGTATTAGTCAGATATTGGGTGGTAAAGGTTGGAGGTGAAAGTGGAGTCGCCCAATTTGTGGTGGGATGGTTTTTCTCAACTTATTTAGTTGATAGGGCTTCTTGATGGTTTTAACGCTTCTTTGGTTATTGATTGATAGGTTTGGGATGTATATGGTAGGGATCAACTTATGGTGTCATAGGCTCGAATAGTAATTGATGACGGTTCTCTACCAAATGGTGTGCTTGTTATTGGATAGAATAATTATCTTTCCAAGAAAGTTAGCATCTTTTTGTTGGAATTATAGTCTAAATATGCTTCTAACCAAGTTAAATTTAGTCGCAAAGTTATTAACATTCATATCGTGATTTTTGCTACCTATAATTCTGATTTTGAGGATATTCGTCATGTGTTGATTTTCTGTAAAGAAGCTATAGAGATTTAGAAGTTTCTTAGCAAGTGTTGTGATATCTCAATTCCAATCTTTCAAGGGGTCAAGTATGTCATCCTTTGGCTAGAGTCTATTTAGTTGTCTAACATGAAACTAGTAACGTTGGAAGCATTTGTTATGATGATATAGTGGCTTGTTTGGCATGTTTAGAATCGTACTCTTTTTAGTGGGTAAAAAGTTAGAAGAAATATGTAAACCGATATTTTGGTTGATTACTCTTATAATTGGTTTGTATATAGAATAAAAAGTGAGTGTTAGTAAGTTGTCATGGCATTAAACCCTATTTTGACTATTCAGTTGGAACTGGCTTTTCTTAGCTTTTTTGTAACACCCATATTTTGGTATGTAAGGCGATTGTGGTGATTTTGATGAAGTTTAGGGTGTTATGGTTTTCGGTAGATCGTGACACGGTCTATATGATGTTGTAACGTGGCCACGTCATTTAAGTAGCGACACGGTCAGCTGTAGGTCATAGCACGATGACGGTTGGGCTGAAAACCCTAGATCTCAGGCCTTAAGTCATATATAATGATGCTAACATTCTAGAGTTTGTATCGTTGCATCTTCCTTCTCTCATAAACATAAACTCGAGTCCTTGTGAGTGTGTATGTTTTATATGAGTGGTATTTTGAGCTTGGTTGATCATTTAGAGGAAGAACGTACTCATTGCATTACTTTTTGAGTTTGTTGCTGTTGGGATCTAGCTTTCTAAGGACCTTCCATACATCTGAAAGTTATAAATTTCATACCTTTCCTACTCTTTAGTTGTTTGTGCATGCTTAGAAGCCCTTATTTGACCATTTAAGGATGGTTCTTGGAGTTTTATCAACTCCATGACCATTACTTCAGTTCTAGATGATCTCTAGACCTTTTGGTCCTATAAAGTTATGATTTTGTCGATTATTTTGCAGCCATGCAAGGAGTCTTGGTCATTTTGGTACATTTGGAGCATTAGGGCTTTTGATATAGGAATTTAAGCTCAAAAGATAGATAAAATTGGAAAGTTCATACCTTTCCTACTCTTTAGTTGTTTGTGCATGCTTAGAAGCCCTTATTTGACCATTTAAGGATGGTTCTTGGAGTTTTATCAACTCCATGACCATTACTTAAGTTCTAGATGATCTCTAGACCTTTTGGTCCTATAAAGTTATGATTTTGTCGATTATTTTGCAGCCATGCAAGGATTCTTGGTCATTTTGGTACATTTGGAGCATTAGGGCTTTTGATATAGGAATTTAAGCTCAAAAGATAGATAAAATTGGAAAGTTTATCCATGCAAAGCATTATTTGGTCCAGATTTGTGCTTAAGAGCTCTGGATTTAAGGATTAAAAGCTTAATGGATTAAGTTTTAACAGGCTCGTAGGGATGAAACATACTCGTATGGATGAAACAGGTTTGAGGGATGGAGACGAAAGCCCATAGGCCAGTTATTGATTTGCATAGTTATTACTATGTATATGTAACATGGGGGGACTCACTAAGCTCTATGTTCACAGTTTAAGTCTAAATGTTTCAGGTTGTTCCAATAGCAAAGCGAAGATCGCGACTTGATTACATTGTATCAATGATCATGATTTGGAGACTTGATTACATTATGATTTTGAATCATGATTTGTCAACTTAAACTATGGATTACTTATGTGTTTGGAAGTATCATTGGAAGGATTACTTTATTTTAAGAATGAAAACTTTGCGTTGGAATTTAGAACGATACGTTTTGCTAACTTTTTTATATTAATCAATCAACTACCCACAAAAAACTGATGATAGATCTCATTTGGAAGTTAGGGAATCCGATTTCCACCATTAAATCTTTTTTAGTTCACTTAGATGGTGTTTGTTTTTTAAAAGGTAAAATGTATATTGTGTGCGGACCAGATATGCAAGTAGAAGACTGTTTGCTTTTAACGTCTAAAGACTTCCAAAATAAACTAGCTTTTTAACTTAAAAATGAAGTTTAAACAATTATATTTTAACAACACTGAAATATAATTTATAAAACCATAATGACATTTTCTTTTAAATTATTCATTTTATATTTTGTATTACCTATTTTTCTATCTTCTGAATATTAAAAATGAAAGTATTTATTTCATAGAAAATAAAATGAGTTTGGAAAGTTATATGAGAGGGGATTTCACAAAACAATTTTTGAGAGAAAAACTTGAGTCACACTTGAACAAATGTTAGAACAAGTGATAATGCGGAATAAAGTTTAAGTCAAAGTATCATTAAAGCTCAACAATAATAATAAGTTAGAGTTAGAAGGTTAGAAAGTTAGATGCGGAAATATAAGGAAATATAAAAGACAACAAGTATTATATCAAGTATACGATTAAGTTGTTTCTTAACAAGCAATGCAATCAGACCAAGTTAGTAAGTGAGATCAGACTTAGTGATTAAGTCTAGAAAGACTTGCTCTGAAGAGAGATTTCAAACAGTTAAGATTATATTTAAGTGATAAGTAAGAAGAGAGGAAGATGAGTAATAAGATTCAAGATGCGTAAAAGAAGTATTTTCATTGAGAAGAAGAAAACTCTATTTATAGAGTCTCGAAGATTACATGCAGTCTAATCTGTTAAGAGTTGCCACGCGGGACACACCGGATAAAAGAAAGTATTGATAGAAAAATAGATATTAGACTAAGACTAAGAGATGATGACTTCGGTTGCTGATCTTGGTTGCGGCGTTGAGATTGACTACGGTTGCTGAAAGCTGCTTCGGATCTCTTTTAAGTTTAAGAGGGTCACTTTTATGTTTCAACAATTTCCCCCTAAGTGACCTCTTCAACTTTTCTTTCAAGTGTTGAGCTTGAGGAACTTGATGAGAATCCACAAGAACTTCCTGACTTCTTTAAGCCACACGACTCTCCTGGAGATTTCAAACTTCACTTCAACATTTGTGTGTTTTGATTTGTTGACTGCAGTCTGAGTGATCTCCAATTGCTTTCGGGTCATGCGGTTCATGGCATTCATTGGGATGAAATACTTTGTTTCATCATTTTTGCGTTTGAAAATGACTCCAAGATTTGGGAAGTTGGTTGCTCCAAGGGATCTTTCTTGAAAGCCTTTAGTCAGGACCGGAGCTGGTTCAAGGGGAGGAAGGTTGAACTTTTGAGCAAGTGTCGGGTGGATGTCCACATCAATTCTTGCAAAGTCACATACAATCTCTTTTAGAAAGGTATAGGCGCTTTCATACGCAATCTACATCTTTGGGTGTTTTTCAATCTTGTTCTGAAATACCTTTGCAATCAGGAAGATTTCTTCCGGGTTCATGCAAGGGAAATCAGCTTGAGTTCGGATGTAGTCTGATTTTCTTCTAGTGAGAGTATAATGAATGAATTCAGCCTTCATGAATTTCTGAGGCTTGTAATTTTTTACTGCAGTGGGCCTATCATTCGACCAGATTTTCTCAATAGAAGACCCATGCTTGGCATGAAATCTGTTGAGTCTCTCAAACTCTAAGGGAAACCTTTTGTCATTGGGAATACTGCGGTCAAGGGATTCAAATACTGTGAAGTATTTTGCATTTGGAGAGATGGGGATGTCCCAATAACCATCATGGGGAGGTTCTGCGTATGTGTGGTAAGGCTTGTAGTCGTCATCCAATAATCTTCTGTGAGGATTGACCCAGGAATTGATGAGGGATTCATCCATTGTGATATCGACTCCATTTTCCCTCCAGATCAACTCAGCGAATTTAGCTAATCTCCAGTCAGCTTTCTTCTGTTTGGTTGCGGGAGAGTCGATTGAGTGTTCTGACGACATGTAAGAAGCTAAGTTCTTGAAGTGAGGGGGAGTCTCGGGTCGCTCAGGAGAAGGATGAGGTTCTTGAATTAGCGTTTGTTGCGGTGGTGACTGATGACTTGGACTTATTTGGGGAGAGGGAGCAGGTGTTTTCTTCTGAGGAGATGCCTGCGGTGAAGGTTGAGGAGTAGGAGGTTTTCCTTGGCGCGAATGAGAATGCTAATGAGAGATTTGATTCGAGTTTTGGTCTTCACTTCCCCCTCTTGAGGAAGGAGCAGTTGGTACTTCCTCAAGCCATTTCCTAAGGCTATCAATTTTTCCACAGACTTCGTCAAATTTGAGCCTTTAGTACATCAGCAAGTTGTTGGTTGTTTGGGATTGCGGGGTTAAAGAGTAATCGGTGAATTTCCTTGGTGAGGCGCAAGATTTTGGGACCATGAAGCAGCTTTCAGCAACCGTAGTCAATCTCAACACCGCAACCAAGATCAGCAACCGAAGTCATCATCTCTTAGTCTTAGTCTAATATCTGTTTTTCTATCAGTACTTTCTTTTATCCAGTGTGCCCTGCGTGGAAACTCTTACCATATTAGACTGTATGTAATCTTTGAGACTCTATAAATAGAGTTCTCTTCTTCTCAATGAAAATACTTCTCTTACGCATCTTGAATCTTATTACTCATCTTCCTTTCTTCTTACTTATCATTTAAATATAATCTTAACTGTTTGAAATCTCTCTTCGGAGCAAGTCTTTCTAGACTTAATCACTAAGTTTGATCCCACTTACTAACTTGGTCTGATTTCATTCCTTGTTAAGAATCAACTTAAGTGTATACTTGATATAATACTTGTTGTCTTTTATATTTCCTTATATTTCCGCATCTAAGTTTCTAACCTTCTAGCTCTAACTTATTATTATTGTTGAGCTTTAATGATCCTTTGAGATAAACTTTATTCTGCATTATCACTTGTTCTAACGTTTGTTCAAGTGTGACTCAAGTTGTTCTGTCTACAATTGGTATCAGAGTCGTACCTTGAAGATCTCACGATTATTTCAAGGGTACGACTCCCGTTCGATGATTATCTTGAAGTTTTTCGTGTTTTTGCAAAGAATTTTCGGGTTCAAACCGGAAATTTCTGATGAGTTTTCTATTTTTCTGGGATGATTCTTACTTAGTAAAATAATTATGTTGCTGCTGCTCACTCAAATTCACTGCTATAATTTATGTTCTAGAAGTTCTTATTATCTTGTTGTTTAAGATATGAAGAAAAATGGGAGAAGAAATTATTTTTGTGGTCTCAAATTGTTGAAGAAATTGTTCCAGGGAGTTCTTTTATTCTTGGATGAGAAGACACAAAATAATAGGCTTATTTTTCTTGAAGATAGTGGAGAAAAGCATTTCTTTATTGAATATTTTTTCTTCCAGCAACTCTTATCATCAAGAGGTATGAAGCTCTTGATCCTCATATTTTAGTTGATGTAGATTTTCAAATTGAATTGTTTGGATGTGAAAATTTGTTTGCAAAAGTCAATTGTCCTTGTTACTCTTTTGGGTAAAGAGTACTCCACTCATTTTTTTCCTTCCCAAGGCAAAACCATGTGACTATGACAAATCCCATCACCTTTTTCCCCTAAAAACCCCCTGTATACTTCTCCTTTTGCCTTCCCAAGACCACTTTTTGACCCAAAATGCTTAAAAAATTTTGGTTGACGAATCATGTATCTTGAGCATGTAGACTTTATTCTCTATTGAAGACCACTTCGAGAGTTTCGGCACCACAGTTTGGATATTTTGGTACATTTTCAGCACAACAGAGATATTTTTCATGCGGTGATTCTTCGTTCTATGGTATTTGTTCATGCAACTTCAGCAACTATATCACCCACCTTCTCATGACCGCAGAGTATCTATTTTACTCTATTTCTCATGTCTTATCGAGACCCTTCATACATCTAGGAAGAGCTCTCTTAGCTCTTGGTATCCAACACTCTCCATCCGATGATTTGTTGATTTTTGATATCTGGTCATTGGTTATCAAAAATAGGGAGAGAATATCATCTGGATTTGGTTCTTATGATTGTTTGGGTTTGGATTTTTGAAGACTTCTGAAGCAATTATTTATTTAGTGATGCGATGTGGCACTTATTTTTGGTCTTCACGGATCAAATTTTTGGCATTACTCGATGTTTTCCGATTCAGATATTTATTATTCAGACTCTACCACAAGATGATTTTGTGTTTGCATCCGGGTCAGATCTTATGGTTTCACAAGTTTGGATTTGTGATATGTTGAAGACGAAGATTATTTTGGCAATGTGACGTGGCACTTATTTTTGATCGTTGGATCAAATTTCTGGCATTGCTGGACCATGTCTTTGGACTCACATTATTTTTATACGGACTTCATTTTATGGATGCTTCACATTTTTAGCAGGTTATTCTTTGAAGAATCTTGGTGTATTATGATTCGAGAACTCGGGATGTTTTTCAGACTTTTTGAAGCCGGAGTGTTTCTTTTATTGGATCTTCTACTTACTTATGGTGACCTTCTTCTTCCGGTGATTATGACTGGTTTGAAGATTTGGATCTTATTTTTCTGCTTCATTGGTTGTGCTTTGAAGCCGAAGACCTTCATTTTTTAGAGATTCATGGCTAGTTTCAGACTTCACAGACAATTCATAGTTTCAGAGACATTTCAACTTTTGGTTCTCATTATGTTTCATTTTATTACCATACTTGCTAGTCAGATTACTATATTATAGTCTTGTATCACTTGTTGTATCTCTCATCATTTGTAAGCATTTAGGAAGAGAATGTTGGAGCATGGAAATGCTCTACGAATAATGAGTGATAGTTAGGTTGTATTTTTCCTTTTATTGTATTGTTGGTGTATTTTATTTCTTCCTCCTATATAAAGGGATAGGTGGTCATTTTCTTTTATGCATCTTTTCTAAAATGCAATCTCTAGAGAGAGAAAGTGGTGGGATTTCTCCCATCCAGGGAGAGTTTTTCTTTCCCACCATTGTTTTTCATGAATATTATTATTATCTCTTTTTTCTTTCTCAACTTCTAAGAATTCTCATCATGTTCTTCATATTTTTATATTTTAATACACGATAAATCTCAATATTATTCTTCCGCATCCACCATTCGTTATAAAAATGGGTTCCTACAACAATACAAACAAAATGAGATAAATTATCTATGATCAAAACTAATTTAATTATTTATGTCAACTGTTTCTTATTTTAAGAAAATCGAAATACTATACCATGTCTATGTATTAAAAATCAAAAATCATACATTAATCTTTTAACTAGATTATTACCCGCGTTAAACGCGGAGGAACGCATAAAAAACATACAAACGTCTTTGGAATTTATTAAATATTATTTGTTTTTTTTCAATTTTGGAGTATACTTTGTTATTTTAGTGTTATGAACAAAACCTATATAATTTCGATTGTTATTTTAGGGTTATGTCTCGAAATATATAATTTTATTGAGTTCTAAAAACTATAAAAAAAAAATTATTAACAAAAAATAGTAACATGAACAATTTCTGTTATTTATAGCAACATACTTTCAAAGTACGTTGTTAATTTTGCTCACTTATGTTATCAACATGTGTATTACACATATTTTAACCTATAAATGGATCTTAAAATTATATTATGTTCTATAGGGCATAATTATATTAAATGACTTAACATACATAACATATATCAAATATTAAAATAAAAGTATATATTCATTTAAAATAATTAGTATAGCAGTCTAAAAAAAACTTATATCTTATTAATTTTAATGAACGCATATGCAATTGTGAGGTTTGTCTAATGTGATATGGTAATAAATCAAAAGTAAGCAATGTCCATTTGCTGAATATATGGAAATAACAGTTTTACCAACACCTCTAGCAAATAGAGTTGTTGAAGCATCTATAACAGTCCTCATGATTATACAACGAATGGAATTAAAGAATATTGGTGAAGATAATAATGAATTAAAGTTGGTTAACAAATATAGATATATAATTGGAAAACATGTGTTGTGAATTTATATTAAATAAAAATATATATAAAAAATAGATGAATTAAATCCTTTTTAATAAGATTAAATTAAATGATTGTTTCTAAATTGATAAGGGTACATGATTTTGAAAAGATTTAAAGATAATATTTACTTATTAAACGATTTAATCATAAATGTTTGAATTCTATATACTGAAACATGATAAATATACATAGAATTATTTTGGAAAGTGTTTATGATTGACGGTATAATTGGAATAATAATTTGTATAAATCAGAATATAAGATTCATGAAAAGAAATTAAAATTTGTAGAGTATGTGCTCATGTTGACAATTATACCCTTGGTCAAATGGAAATTACCTTTAAACATGAAACAAATTGACAATAATAGACTTGGTAAACATAATTTATTATTTAAACTTAAAACAAATTGACAATAATAAACTCGGCCAACATAGTTTGTTAGGAACAATAAAAAAATATTGTTATAAAATCATGTTTGTGGAATAACAAACTAAGTCGATTAAGCCAAAGATTAAAGAGATTATCTTTAAACTTAAAACAAATTGACAATAATAGACTTGGTCAACATAGTTTATTATTTAAACTTAAAACAAAATTGAGAATAATAGACTTTGTCAACATACTTTGTTACGAACAATAATAAAAAAATTATTGTTATAAAATCTTGTTTGTGGAATAACAAACTCAGTGGCTTTAGCCAAAGTTTAAGGCATGAAGAAGTAACTTTTAGGCCAATGTCTAAGCGGTAAAGTCAAATATTAGGATCGTATTGTAAATTTGCAAAGTAGGATGATATAATGTGTATTTACTTTAAAAAAATAGTTGAAATATAATAATATGGGACAACTTTGAAAGTGAAATTATATTATGATTCATGTGGCAGAATATATGGAATACTTGTTCATTTAGGAGATTGTAACATAAATGGTCCATATTATTTGTAAACATTGTTGCCTAATACTCCCCAGGTCCCAAAATTATAGTCCATCTTTCCTTTTTGGTTTGTCCCAAAATAATAGTCTACTTCTAAAAATAAATAACATTTTTACCAAAATACCCCTTCATTATTATTTAACTAACTAAGCATTTAATGGAACATTAAATCCAAAGTAAAGACAAAACTGTCATTTTATTATATAAAATTAGTGGTAATTAATATTTTTCCTAATCTGTGTGTTTTTTGTCTGTGGACAATAATATTGGGACGGAGGGAGTACATCGATATATTCCAACATGTTGGTTTTATGCACCTTGATGGCTATTGTTGTTGTCATGATTATTGTTTTAATGAAGGAAAAAGTGTAAACCGCACCTTAAAAAAACAGTTTTCAATTCAATAAAGACGGAAATCAGATAGCATTCGGCAAAGGAAGTTCGATGACAGAATGTGAATTAAGAAGAGTTAGCATTATTAAATATTTTAACACGAAAGAAAGGAAAAAAATAAAGCAGTTTGCATACATGATAAACATATTCAAAACACTATTTCATACATGATTTATAATATAGCAACAAAACAAACATTGTAGAGGATAATGAAACCTGTTATGGATGATGGATGATGGAAGTAGGCAGGAACAAGTGTAAAGAGAGGTTGAAGAAACAATTTTTTTTTCGTGATTGAGAGGTTGAAGAAACAATTTTTTTTCATGATTTGTATTATACATAATATTATATAGGGTTAATAAAGATATATAGAATGGTAAACAATGATTTTATAAGATATTTATATTTATATATCTTAACAAAATATGGAAAAGGGTATAATTGGAAAACATGAGTCCTATTATTATATTAAGTTAAAATAGTTATAAAAAATATATGATTTACATCAATAATTAATAAGATATAATTAAATGACCGAATTTGAAATTGATAATGGTACATGAATTTGAAAAGATTTAAAGATAATATTTCCTTATTAAACGATTTAATAATAATTGTATGGATTCTATGTATTAAAACATGATAAATATACATATAATTATTTTGGAAAATATTTATGATTGACGGTATAATTGAAATGATAATCTGCATAAATAAGAATATAAGATTCATAAAAAAAAATTAAAATTTCTAGAGTATGTGCTCGTGTTGACAAGTATACCCTCGGGCTTAAGGAAATTACCTTTAAACTTAAAACAAATTGACAATAATAGACTTTGTCAACATAGTTTGTTACGAACAATAAAAAAAAATATTGTTATAAAATCTTGTTTGTGGAATAACAAACTCAGTGGCTTAAGCCAAAGATTAAGGAGATTACCTTTAAACTTAAAACAAATTGACAATAATAGACATGGTCAACATAGTTTGTTATTTAAACTTAAAACAAATTGACAATAATAGATTTGGTCAACATAATTTGTTACAAACAATTAAAAAAATTATTGTTATAAAATCTTGTTTGTGGAATAACAAACTCAGTGGCTTAAGCCAAAGATTAAGGGATGAAGAAGTAACTTATTGGCCAAAGTCTATCCGTAAAGTCAAATATTGAGATTCTATTGCAGATTTGCAAAGTAGGATGATATAATGTGTATATACTTATAAAAAATAGTTGAAATATAATTGTATCATGCTGCAAAACATAACTAATCAATATGATTCCAATAAAAATTTTCTTTTAATTAGAGTAAAGATCCTAAATGTTGATAAATTATAAGAAAGTTTGGTAGTAGAAATCAAAATTAGTACCTCCAAATCAGTAAGATTGCAATGATGGATGAATCCAGAAGTATAATCATAGTATGTGTAGGTGGTAACAATGTCATCGGTTGTGTTCTGACCAATGTTGTATTCAAATTTGAAGTACACATTAGTGTTTTTTTGACTTAATACATAACGAACTTAATTAATTCAGAAAGAATGAGTACTAAATATGCAGCCAACAGACTACATGTCAACAACTGTTGAATAATAAGTAGCACCCAAAAGGACTTCTAGAGCTCTATACCAAAGGGTCAATATCTGAAATGATACAAGTTATTTAGCAATCTTCAATTTAACTTTTTTTAAGAATTTTAACCATTTTGTGAATCGAAATGGTACTTTTTTAAGAATTTTCACCCAAGAGGATTGTCTTCCGATCTTTGTTTACACCTTGCTTCACATCGAACAGCCTGTTTGATTTCGTTAATCGCAGCCAAATCCAGAACGAATCAATATCATTTCGATTTGATTACTAAAAAACCATAGATAGAAACATAAATTGGATAATATAAACCTAAAACCCAAATAAGAGTGATTCAAATCAAAATTCTCGTTAGAATAATCAAAATGGAAAACCAGTTGCAGATGCATAAAATTCAAATACTTTGAGAAGAAGAAAAGTGCAATGGGAATAATCTTTGGTAGTGAATTTCAATTTCAAGTTGTTAGTGACAAATACGATGCAGGAGATGCATTGATGGAGAAGAACATGGATATAAATTGGAGAGATCATCGGCTCTTGATATCATCTTCATCAAAGAGAGAAAGAGGAAGAGAGTAATCCCTATTCTGGAGGGAAAATGGTTATAGAAGGTAACAAAGGCGTATTTGTAGTTCCCTTTTGTTACGATGACATCAACAAAATTGATCCAGTAGTTTAAAATAATCAATGAAAAACATTGAAGGGGTCAGATTGTTTTAGGTGATGTAATTAGGTTTCTGCTTTAATATATATAGAGATTTATTTTTATTTTTAAATGTGATCAACATGTTACTATATTTTAAATAAATCTAACTAGTCATTAAAACAACTAAAAGAAATATACATTTTACAACATTAAATTAAAAAAATTATACAATATTAATAAAATAAAATAAAATAATAATGAACTTTTTTTTATTGAAATAACTGTTTCGGATGTTTACTGTGCTAAACAAAATAGTGTGGAAAGTTTTTTTTTAATGAAGTTGTATTTGTGATTGCTTATACAACTTTTTATAAGAACTAGGTGTGAACCCATATATTACATGGGTGTATTTAAAACAATTAAATATGTATAAACATTTGAGAAATTTGAATTTATAAAAAAATGAGAAAAATATTGAATTACTAAAATTAAAGTGCTTTTTTTTCTCTTTTAAATTTAAACAAACTATTTAGATAAAATAATCAAAGCAAATTATCGAGATTTTATTTTTAAAATTTGAAATTATAAGGAAAGTCCATTAATGAAATTGATATGCATTTATTATTAAATTTAAATACCATATGTAATTTAATAAAATAGGAAAACCACAAAACTATATATGGAATAAAAATTAATTCAAAATAACCACAAAATGACATGTGGCAAAATGAATGAGAGTCTGACAAGTATAAAAAAAAAAAAAAAAACCTTCATTTATTAGAGAATATTTTTTTTTACCTAAAATATGTTTGTGAGAAATCGCACATAAATTTGGTTCGTGTCTTTTTTGAAGAAAAGGCTGTGCAAATATCTTGACGTCTACAGTCTTTTAAAAACAGTCCACAGATGATATAAGCATTCAAAACAAAAAAACACTCACCCTTAAATATGAGCTATATGTATAGCGTTTAAATAACAAGTTATGATAGTTCATAAGGTGAAGGGCTCTCCTTTTTATTTGTGCTTATACCTTTGTTAATTTTGTTTTAATTAAGCTACACACTTACACAGTGCCTCAAGGGCCTAAAGTTATTAAGTTATACAGTGCCTTCAAAATATCAAAACGGCCCTACACAAACACGTTAAATAAGTCTATCTCGTTTTAAGAACGACTCGACTAAATCACTAACATTGAGTTCTTGAGTTTGAAGAGATAAAAAGGAAGCATTTAAAAAAAAAAGGTTATTGACTTTCTTACATGTTTTGACTTTCTTATATGAGTTGGACATCAAGTACAAAAACCTACAATTTTATAATGATACTTCAATTTACAAGGTTTGTTTTAATCATGGATATTTGAGTCATTAAAAGTAGTAATAACCTTTGTGTTAACTATTAACTCCCACGTTATCTTAGGCTAAACGGTATGGAGCATCAAAATCACGTGCGGGATCCGACGTTGCATGCCAAAAAATGGGTGAACATCGCCCTCATGCTCGGTAGGTTGGTTGTGACAGATAAAGACAACTAATGAAATTGAAGAAGGGGACAATGGTCACATATTCGGCCGTTTTTATTTTCTTTGAATTCGATGGAAAAAATCAAATTTAAAAACATAACCTACAATTATAAATACCACCCATTTTTTATTCATTTTACACTACAAAAACATACAACATCTTATTATTTTATAATTTTCTTTCAACTTATGAATTCAAATCAAAATACCTCACATACCCCAAACAATCCAAATAATCCATATGCACATCATAATTACACGCAATTGTTAACATCTCCAATCCAACAACTTTTATTCACCAATCTTCCATACCATTCAAACTACTACCAACAACCACGACCACAACACTTCAATCAACCTTAATTCCGAGTCTTTCAACAACAACATTCTTAACAGTCTCAACCTCAATAATTTCAAAAACAACCTTCATAATCATCTCAAGTCTCATTATCTCAATCTCAACCTATAAACATCGACAATAACAACGATGAAAGGTTCCAAGAAACACAATCACCGTCTAAAAGACAACAACAAAAAGGAAAAGCTTCAAAAAAACAAAGTTTAAGCAGTGGGACGAAGACGAGGAGCAAGTTTTAGTGAAAGTTTGGATTTTCATATCGCAAGATAGTGAAACGACAACGCGTAATCAGGTCAAAGTTTTTGGAATCGTTTTTTAGACAACTTTCACGCACTCTTAGGAAGGGGAACGAAACGGACGTACAACTCGGTCAATGCAAAATGGCATGACCTACGGGCGGTTTGCACGAGATTTAATGGCATATTTGACCATCTTAAAAATATACACAAAAGGGTAGCAACGATTTCAGTATTTTATCAACCGCATTATGCCAATACAAAGTTAGCAACAATGGTAAACCATTCGACAACCAAAAAGCATGGGATGTTTGTTGTAATAGTCCAAAATGGGTCATTTATCTGGGTGTGGTGCATTTAGGATCTACCATTGGCTCAACAAAAGGCCAACAACTTCTGAGTCGGACGTGGGTTTTGGCCTCAACCTCAATTATGACTTTGACAACACCGAGGGGGAGGGTCAACTGGAAGTACAACTTCGTCGACAATCGCGAAGAGATAAATCGAAAAAGGCAGTGTCTTCAAGCGGAAAAGCGAGTGGCGAAGACGTGCTTATGGAAAAAATAGATTAAACTCTAAGTTTTCTAGAAAAAAAAATATGAAGCAACGAGGAAGATCGTCGCCGAAAAATAGCGTTTATCGATCTTCAAACTATAAGCACAAAACCCCAACCATATCTGGACCCAGAAAGTCTAGCGACGTTTCTAAAAATTTAACAAGTCCACAAAATATATGGAAATTAGGCTCTATGGCTTTTAGTATATATGTTTTATTTTCTATGTTATTTAGTAATTTAAGTTTAAATTTATTGGTTTTTTTTTAGTAATTTAGGTTTTAAATTTTGAACTTTTTAAGTTTTTTTTAGTAATTTATGTTTTAAATTTAAGTTATGTAATGAAGTTTTAAGTAATGTAAAGTATTTATTTATGTTTATTAAATATGTTTTTTTATTTAATCTAATGTCAAAAAATAAAAATAAAAATATTATAGAGTGGTAACCATTTCCATATGCTACTAGTTTGGTAGTGAATATTGAGTGGAGATGACGTGACATACATGTGGCAATATTTTCTAATGAGTTGGTTGTGACCATACCCCATAGTTTGGAAGGAGTTGTAACACTCCTAGTACCTTTTTATATTTTTTTTTACTGTCATATTATTTTTTGTCTGTCACCTCGTTAACACATTTTTCTTAGGAGTGACACATAGTTTTTTTCTTTATAAAAATTAAATAAATTATAATTTTTATACATAAATATTTCATATGAAACAAATTATATTTTTACAAAACATAAAAATTTAATATTAAATAAAAATGTTTCTGTTTTTGTACAAAAAATACCAAGTTAATATCAAAATCTCTCTCTCTCTCTCTCTCTCTCTCTCTCTCTCTCTCTCTCTCTCTCTCTCTCTCTCTCTCTCTCTCTCTCTCTCTCTCTCTCTCTCTCTCTCTCTCTCTCTCTCTCTCTCTCTCTCTCTCTCTCTCTCTCTCTCTCTCTCTCTCTCTCTCTCTCTCTCTCTCTCTCTCTGGCAAGTTGCTTAGCGACTTCAATGAGAGTGGTAGAAAAGAGGCTAGCGAGCTGGGGGTAAGCTTGCCTAACGAGCCATTCCCTTCGATGTTAACCTTAGAATCGTCTCACATATGGAAAATAAGATCTTTTAAAAGTTTCATTTTGATTACTTTGTCTTCTCTCTATAAAATCCCGAAGATGATATAGAATTTTTGTTCTCTTGTTCTTTCAAAACAATACTCAAATTGCATCGTAAGATTTTCGTGTTCTTTTGAATGCTTTTACAGTTTTACCATTTTAACTTTCAACGTGTATTTTGTGTATTTTTGGGGACAGGGGAAACCAAGTTTGTTATCTTAAATATTGTTATATTTTTCCTTTTTACAATTTAACATGCAAGTGTATTTTGCAATTTTGGTCGCATAAAATATTTTTGGGCTTACAATTTTAGCCTGTAATTTAGGCTTAAACTTATGGTTAGGATTTTATTTTATTTTTGCTTTAGATAATATTGTGCTTTTCTTATGAATTTAACTTTCTAACATTTATTTTGGGCTTAAACATATAGTTTGAAGGAAAAAATTGTTAGCTTAAATTTTGTTTTGTTTTTTCTTACGGTTTTAATTTTCAACATGTGGTGTGGGCTTAAACTTATGGTTGTGAAAAGGAAAAAGTCAATTTTGTTATTTTATATTGTAATGGGCATTGTGTTTTAGGCTTTAAACTTATGATTGGTGAAAAGTTTGATTTTGTTGGCATCAATAACTGTTGGGCTTTTTATGGTTACCATTCAACATTCAATTGTGTTTTGGGCTTTAACTTATGGTTGAAAAAAATAATATGTTCACCTAAAATGTTGTTGGGCTTACATATTTAATCTTGAGATTAAATATATGGTTATGGAAAATTTGGTTTTCACTTTGCTTTAAATATTGTTGAGCTTTCTTACTATTTTAACTTTCTAACATGTCGTCTGCGCTTATACACATGGTTTGAGAAAAAAGAGATTTTGTTTGGCCTACCTTGGACTTTCTTACGATTTGAACTTTCAACATGCGTTTTGGGCTTAAACTTTTGGTTGACGAAAAAATCGATTTGTTGGCTTTAATATTATTGGGCTTTATTATGGTTTAACATTAAACTGTGATTTAGGTTTAAACTTATGGCTAGGAAAAAAACAGTTTTGTTCACCTAAAATATTGATGGGCTTACAATTTGAACCTTCGACATGTCATTTGGGTTAAACCTAAGGTTAAGAAAAAAAAATTGATATTTTGTTGTCTTAAATATTGTTGGGTATTGTTATGATTTTTAACTTTCATCATATGTTTTGGGCTTAAATATAATGTTTTTGGTCAAAAAAACCGATTTTGGTGGCCTTAAATATTGTTTGACTTTCTTACGGTTTTAACTTTCAACATGTATTTTAGGCTTAGACTTATGGTTGGAGAAAAAACCGATTTTGTTGGCCTTTTAAATAGGGCTTTCTTACGGTTTTAACTTTCAACATCTATTTTGGGCTTAAACGTATGGTTAAGAAGAAAACCAATTTGTTAGCTGTAAATATTGTTGGGTTTTTTCTTATGGTTTTAACTTTTAACATGTGTTTTTGGTTTAAACTTATGATTAGAGAAAACATATTTTTTGGACTTAAATATTGTTAGACTTTCTTATGATTTTAATTTTCAACATGTGTTATGTTTTTGGCTTAGGGCTTAAACTTATTGTTGAAAAAGAAAACCAATTTTGTTAGCCGTAAATGTTGTTTGGCTTTCTTATGGAGTTAAATTTTAACATGTGTTTTTGGCTTAAACCGATGGTTGGCGAAAAACCTACGTTTGTTGGCCTTAAACATTGTTGGGCATTCTTATGGTTTTAATTTTCAACATGCCTTTTAGGTATTATAGGGAAGAAATCAATTTTGTTGGTCTTAAATATTGTTGGGCTTTATTATGGTTTTAACTTGCAACATATTTTGGGATTAAACTTATGGTTGAAAAAGAAAACAAAAAAAAAACGATTTTGTTGGCCTTAAATGTTGTTTGGCTTTTTTATGCTTTTAAATTTCAACATGTGTTTTTGGCTTAAACTTATGTTTGGCGAAAAACTCACCTTTGTGGCCTTAGTTTATTATTGGGCATTTTATGGCTTTAATTTTCAACATGCGTTTTTAGCTTAAACATATGGTTTAGGGAATAAATTGACTTTGTTGGTCTTAAATATTGTATGGTTTTCTTACGGTTTTACTTCAAACTTTCAGCATTTTTTTGGTGTTAAATTATCAATTTTTGTTGATCTTAAATATTTTTAGGCTTTCTTATGGTCTGAACGTTCAACGTGCATTTTGTGCTTAAACTAATAGTTTATTTTGTTGGCCTTAAATATTATTAGACTTTCTTACGGTTTTAAATGTCAAAATGTGTTTCGGACTTAAAAATATTGTTTAGAGAAAAGCCAATTTTATTGGATTTAAATACGGTTGTACTTTCTTACCGCAGCACGTTTTAGGATGATATGTAAGATGGAGGAAAGAAAAACCGATGTATGTTGGTGTTATATTTATTTATCTATTTATTATTAGGTTAGAGACTCGTGGAAACTACGGGTTTATAAGATAGACAATGAAAGTATATTGATAAAATAAGAAAAAATAAAAATTCAATTCTAAAATATATTAAAGTATGTGTCAATCTAGGATAATATTGTATAAAAATTGTATTTTCATAAACAAACTTGAATGATTCATAATTTTTTTCTCTAACAGAACTGTTAAAATGATTATAGGATAATGTAATCAAAATAAATAAAAAAAGTTATTATGTTTTGATGAAAGGAAATATATATATATATATATATATATATATATATATATATATATATATATATATATATATATATATATATATATATATATATATATATATATATATATATATATATATATATATACGTAAAAAGTAATTCGTTACTTCAACAAAAAAATTTATATGATTTGTGTACAATTATGTCTTTCAAATATAGTAAGAGATCAATACTTAAAAGACTTAAGTTGTAGCTTATGAGTTAGTGCCTCAGTATGTGAACTTTTTTTTGCTTAAGACTGATGATATTTTACATATAAAAAGAACAACAATATTATATTTATTATAAGAGATAAAGTATGTAAAATATGATGATTAATAATTTTAATTTTTAAATCTTGGTTTGGTTTTTAAAATTTAAAATATGAATATTGATATGTATATTTATTTTAAATATTAATTGTGAATGAATTTTTAAGAATGTTATATGACATCATTAGAATCAAACTCTTGATAAAATTCTAGAAAAATATCACTTGATACTTAGTGATTTTTATTATTATTATTATTATTATTATTATATATATATATATATATATATATATATATATATATATATATATATATATATATATATATATATATATATAATAAATTTATTTTATTTTATGTTGTTATTGTTTTTTACGGATACTATTGGACTTTAACATGAATTCTAGACTTAAATGTATTTTAGACTTAAACATATTATTGGGCTTTGTTATTATTTTTTTTAATCACTTTTTAATATTTCCCCAAACCATTTTTGTAGAAATCGGTTCCCTCCAAATTAACAAATTACTGAAACCATTTCTGGTTTGGTAAAAATTGTGTGTTCGTTCCATACCATTTTTTCCACTCAGACCATCTTCTTAGTTTGATTTTGTTGCGTTTTTCGTCCCTTATCAACATGAAAAGACTTTATTGCCTTTTGTAATTTTCTTTTTTAGTTTTTTTATTATTTATTAATTAAGAAAATCAATTACATGATTTACAGACATATGAGACTCACTCATACTCTCATTTGCAACACAACCACCACTAGCCACCAATAACCACCATCGGCGTCGACAACTACTACCCACCGATTCCAACATCACCAACATCCATCACCAGAAATCAAACTAGAAAACAGAAATCATAAACATACCAACATCAAACTCGAAAATCAAAAATCTAACCCAAGTCAAATTCCAAATCGTGAAATTAGAACCTAATTGAAATCAAAACCAAATATGGAAATCAAAGCCCAAAACGCAAACCTAACCTAAAATCGATGATAAAATGGGGTTAAATGGGAACGAAACTCTTTGTGATGATGGTGGTCTGGATTTCAGTGAAGGAGATGGTAGCAGTCGGAAGGTTTTTGATGGAGATGATGGTGGTCAGGATTTCAATGAAGGAGATGTTGTAGTTGAAGTTGAGAAGAAGTTGACCGCTGCGTAAACCACCCGATGACGTAAAGTAGCTCCATCGTCTTCAGATCCGTTTCTGGAGATGTCTCCTTCTTCATCGTCTTAAGATCCGTCTCCTTAGGTAAGATCCACCTCCAAAGAAGATGATGCTAATGAGGGGTAAAGAGAAGCAACGATGTAGATAGAAATCAATGGAGTAGAGGGAAATCAAGGAGAGGATGACGGAGTACAGAAACATCGACAATAAATCCTTTACATAATCAACAATGGCGGCGATGGTGATTTCCTGCGAGACAGATGGAGTAGAGAGAAGTGGCAGGAAGAGAAAAGCGACATATGAGGAGTAGACGGCGATCCATGCGTTTTCAGTGGGTTTTTGTGGTGCTTTTGGTGGCCTCGTCGGTGTTTCTAGTGGCTCCATCGATATCTCCAGCGGTGGTGAGCTGAAGAGGGTAAGATAGATGGGATAGGGGTTGAAGGTGGGCCTCATGTATATATTTTTTTTATAATTAATAAATAATAACTAATATAAAAAGTTGAAAAAAGAAAATAGAAAGGAGAACATAGTCTTTTTATTTTTATAAGGGACTAAAACCGCAACAAAATAATATGTTATGGAGGGTTCGAGTGAAAAAAGAAAGATAAAGACCAAACTCGCATTTTTTAGCAAACCACCACAATCATTTGTTATATATATAATTTTGCCCTTTTAGACTAACATTGGTTTAAAACCAGTTTTCGTTGAATCCAACATGTTATATAAAAAAGATAAAACTTAAAAAATGGTCCCTGTGGTTTCCGGAAATTTGAAGTTTGGTCCCTAATTTCCAACAACCTCACGAATCGTCCCTGTGGTTTCAAAACTTTTGAAGTTTAGTCCTTCTGGCTCACTCCGTTAGCATTTAACCTGTTAATGTATCCCTCAAGAAAAAAGTTAAAAAGGAAAACTCAAACTAGCGCCAAACTTTGCCTAGATAGAGTCTGGTCATACCCAGTCTGAGGCCAAGGCGGGGACTCTGCCTGCATAGACTCACTGGTATGGCGATTAAGGGGTAGAACTGCGCCTCACCCCTTCTCCCCAGGAGAAATATCCCGGCGAACGTGGAGCCAATCAGAGAGCTCCACTTACCCATCTGGCGACAACTATGATCATCATCATATTGAAGATTCCCCCTATCCAATGGGGGACCGAGATAGAAAGACGTGATGGAGGATCCTTCAATACGGATCTGACACGTCACGTCTCACGATGGAAGGCTCAACAGAATCAATTAGGAGGCACGTGCCTCCCCGATCAGGTATAAAAGGACCCTTCTTCCCTACGGAGAAGGGGACTGGACTCTTTTTCTCTCAGACATTCTCTATCTTCTCTCAGAATCAATTCTAACTTGATCGTCGGAGCTTCGTCCTGGGACCCACTCCCGGACGTTGTCTAACGATCATCTCTTTTCTTTGTACTGTGATATCAGGAGAAGGAACCAACTCAACGCCCACCATTGATTTCAATCCTACCATATCCGTCATATCACAACATTTGGCATCATCCAGACGTATCTACAGAACGATACATCTACGAAGCAAAACCAAAGAGCAAAGATGGCAGGCGAAATTTCGGCAACATCGCGGCAACGGAGAAAAGCCTGGTATGTCTAATGCAGCCGTTAGACAGAGGACAAGTTTCCATCCAGGAAGAACATGCTTCAAATCGTACACCAGTCTCACAGATACCATCCAACTCTACAGCTGAAACAGAAGCAACCTAGATAGCCAGTCTACGGCGTCCAACAATTAACCCATCTCAACAAGTAGCAATCGTAACCACAACTCCACAAATTGTCTCAACACAACAAACAAAGATACTTGTTCCTTAGTAACAATTGTTTCCACACAGTTCGGGCACCGAAACTTGGATTCCTCACAATATTCAACCGAAACCACAATATTCATCGATGATCTACCCATACGCCACCATGGCAAGCATGCCCCATGTTTCATTGTCCATACAGCAACCATCAATGTTCAACCTGTTCGTACAACAAGCTCAAGGTCCAATCCCAGAAGTGTCTCGGCTACAAGTCATAGACATACAAACCTCGATCAACCAGGAATCCAGCTCCTATGAACCTGGCGCCTATTTCTCAGCAGTACCAAAATTCACCTCTTTCATGGCAACTGCTTAACCATTCAAACCGTCCGCATAACAGTACACGGGAGCAAACTCATACATAGTTCACCCAACATGGCAATATGCATTTCAACAATTTGGATCACAACCAAACTTGCAACAATATCAACCTTACATTTCACTGATAGCCATGTACAACCAGATGTACGCGAGCCCCTATTAGGTGCAACATCATATTGCCTATGGTGGTATGTCGTACTCGTACATGGACAACCCCATGCGAAGTGCAAGCTCTAATTTCATCCATGAACTACTACAATATGAGATCCCACACACTGTGATGATACCGAACATGCCGAAATACGATGGCACTTTTGACCCAGATGACCACATCGACAACTATGAGTGGACGGTGACATCTCTTAAGATGGATCGTCGCTTCACCTGCACCTATTTTCCCTCCACCTTAATAGGAAACACGGTAAAATGGTTCAAGTCTCTAAGACCAGGTGATATTTTGAATTTCGAGCAACTGAAGTACCTTATCCTCAACAACTTCATGCAGTTGAGGAAAGGAAAAGAGGACTCTAACTCTGTGATGACGTGTAAGCAAAGAGAAAGAAATTCTATTCGTGACTACTACGGTCAATTCACGTTAGCTACCTTGAATGTCCCAGGACATGAAGAGTTCCTAGTGATGGGCGCCTTCGCTTAAGGTCTGCTTCCAGGGCCCCTATCTAAGAAGATGAAGGGGATAGTCCCCAGATCCAAGGACGAGCTCAAGTTCCGAGTGGAAAAATACCTGAGTCAAATTGAAGGAGAAGAGCTAAATGAGGTCAATCTCAAAGCCATAGGCAACACGTACATCAAACAGGAGGAGGCGGCGTCCTGGCTGTGACATCCCTATTTTCACGGCCAGAAAAGACCGATTTTTTGTTTATGCTTTATAAAAATCAAAGTATCTCTTTCAATAAAAACGTTGCGGAATTTGTTCCCAGAAAAACATGATAATTTCATTATCAAAGCATTTCCGAAGAAATGTATTTTTATTCATTTTAAAACATTTGGGATGTCATCGTCAATACATAAACATAAGCATAAACAGAACTTACATTTATTTACACTAGTGATCTATATCTCCTTAATCTCTCAGTGTAATGTAACTTCACATCGTCACCTGTGATACAAGTAAACTGAGTGGGTCAGGTTGGGAAACCTGGTGAGTACATAGGGTTTTCAACCCACAATATTATAATTATTATGTTTAATCATCAAACAATTAACATAATTACCCATCCCCATTATCTTCTTTATTCCTAAGTACCTTCCCTAAGGATTTATCCTAAGGGTCGTCTCCTACATCATATTTACTTCTCATCTCCTTACATCGCATTTCCTTATATGTTTGTTCCTAAGGACTCTCCCTAAGGACCGTCGCCTACATCGCATAGACAGTATTGATTAAGAGATTACTCCTTGAATACGTGCCCAACAAGGGTTAGGGTATCATCGCATGTATACGTAGTTACAACTTCGCCTGAACTCGTAATTCATAGTAAGGGGTTAGAGTATCATCGCATGAATACGTAGTTACAACATCGCCTGAACTCGTAATTCATATTAAGGGGTTAGAGTATCATCGCATGAATACGTAGTTACAACATCGCCTGAACTTGTAATTCATCACCTATAGGTTATGAGCCTGCTGGTGTTTCCACGGGGTTGTCTATAATAGTCCATGGTCGCCATATATACTCTGGTAGATGACTACATCTCCAAATTGTCGGACAAGGTTATAGTATCTTTCATCCTACATCACCGATTCATCATCACCTATCTATCTTCACCTAATTATCATCACCTATCTCTCATCATTTTATTTCACAACAACTATTTCATCTACCCATGTTTTACCCAACACATTTTGTAGATATAAAATACGTATACAATTTAAAACATGTATAAAAGTCTTTCACCCAGCACAAACAACAAATATTCAGACAGTATACACACATAGCACATATAAAATACTTCATATCTTTGTGTAAGCTGAAAGTAACTATGCACTCACTTGATAAGGTGGTGAGTCGGCACTCGGACAACACTTCATTACTCTTAAAACAATTATCTCTTGACGAAAGCTAGTATCATTACCACTAGAGTTTAGTCTAACGCTTGATGAGACTAATTTAATAGTCTAGTTATTATTACTATTATATAAGCGTTAAACAATACTTATATAACCCATAATAATAGCCCAAATACTCCTTATAAGGTCCTAATAACAATACTATATTGAAACATAAGTTATACTAAAGATAGGATAGGTACAGCTCACCTACAACGGGTTTTCTCGAAAACCGGGCTTCGCTGGAGCAACGTTCCCGAGTCGAAAGGCTCTTTTCTCGGGACTCCGGGAGCCTCGGGGCTTCCTTCGGGTGCTAGGGGGTTTACCTAGACTTTAGGGGGCTTAAGGGAGGTCAAAGAGAGAAACTAGAGAGAGAAAGTTGAAGGGTGAGGTGTGAGGAAGTTGGAATGCCCGACACCTCTATTTATAGGCTGAATTCCTGATGGACTCGCCGAGTAGGAGGACCTACTCGCCGAGTTGGTGCATGTGGCAGCCTTCTGGCGGTGCCACGTGTCCAATTCTGGTGGTGCCACATCACCCCCTATTGCGTATCAGCCTTCAAACTTAGAAAAATCATAACTCTTGCATACAAGCTTCATTTTCGACGTTGTTTTTTTTCAACGCGTAGGTAAAATCAAGATCTACAACTTTCATTTAGACTCCGTCGGCTAATTCTCAACCGATCTCAAATTTAACAGTAGGAGGCATCTAGATTGTTAAATGACCGCGAAGAATTCGTAACTTCTTCATACGGACTCCGTTTTCGTCTATCTTTTTACCGTTGAGTTCCTATTAATAAGATCTTCAACTCTCATTTAGGTTGCATATGTCAAAAACCGCTCGAACTAAAATTCGAGTTTCCGGCCGTGCACTACTAAGCCAAATCTTAGAAAATTCATAACTTCCTCATACGAAGTCAGATTTGGGTGTTCTTTTTTTTGTATGTTCTCGATTTAACATATACTACAAATTTTGTTTAGATTGCTAAGGCTAAAAGTCGCTCCATCGTAAATTTACTATTTACGCTTCCCGGTGTCGTGCCGGTTTTGCCGTAAAACTTCGACGGGCCATAACTTCTTCGTTATGACTCGGATTTCGGCGTTCTTTATATGTACGGAAACCTTGAGACATATTGTACAACTTTGTTAAGACTATTTATTATAAATAATCTTTTGACAAAAAATCATTTTCGACACTTATTTCCTCTAAATTGACTAGCCCGGATCTGCGGGCGTTACAACCTGACCAAGTTTAACTTAGTAGGAGAGGCAAGAGGGTAAACAACAGAAACACAATCGCCACTCTAGACACATGTCGAGGAGGTACAGGCTGTTTAACAAAGATGACAATAGGAATGTTCATGCAGATGTCCATGCAATCAACAAAGCTCCATCAAAGGAGAGCAAGGACAAGGCCAAGTTCTACGAATACCACAAGAACAAAACTCATTACACTACCGAATGCACAATGTTGAAAATGGAGATAGATGAGAAGCAGCTAGTTGGAAACATAGTCGACATCGCAAAAGAGCTCAGAACAAATTTTGATGAGGACAAACACCAGCCTAGAAATCAAAAAGACGGGGGAAAGGACCATGATAAGAGGCCAGAGATACTAACCATCACCGAGCCTCACCCATACAACAATTTTCAAAGCCAACAAACCAGCACGACGATATACAATCAAAACATGCTTAACATAACCTTTTCAACGAGTGATCCAAGACCAAAACATTGGGATCCGAACGACCCATTATACATCATAGGGTTCATTAGTCACAAACGTGTTAAGCATGCATACATTGATAATGGAAGTAGGGTCAATGTAATCTATGAGCATTGCCTTCGGCTATTGCCAATCGAGTGGAAAAAGTACCGGCCAAGTTTAACTCAGTAGGAGAGGCAAGAGGGTAACCAATAGAAACACAATCGCCACTCTAGACACATGTCGAGGAGGTACATGCCGTTCAACAAAGATGAAAACAGGAATGGTCATGCAGATGTTAGCAACAAGGCCAAATAATGAATGCAGTACCCAACAGGAAACAAAGCAGGAAATCAGATCGTGTCAAAGCGAAAGTTTTCAGAAAGTGGAGAATCGACAAAGGAGATTAGCGGTGACAGAAACGCTGACCAACGATTCAAGGAAAAGGCACAAAGATGCATTCTGATGAATCGCAACATCCCATTCACGGAAAGAGGCAAACACTGATCCGAAGAAAATTCAGCCAGAACCCGTAGCAAAAATTGCAAGACATGGGAATGCCTACTTGTGGGAAGGAGCACTAGTCCAGCCCACAATTAGTGGCCAAGCCGTGCACAGACGAAGAATGATTCGAGACTCAAATCAACTCTTCACTAGTTTTTAAAATGAACAAAACCCATTTGGGATGAAGAAGCCAGGAACTGGTAATAACACAGATAGTAACGAAGCATCAATCACTCTAGCACGCAAGCTCCACTATAGAGGGGAACCAAGTAGGGTCTTTGATGATAACAACAAAACCCTGAATAACTGTGTGAAATGCAAGATTAATTGGCATGCGCAAAAAAGGGCAAACGACATTTCATCCATTCAAGGGGAGACACTCCCCAAAGTCACAACACATATCCGGCCAAAGAAAAGGGGAAGTGTGACGCCCGTGTTAAACAAAAGCAACAGCTGAAATGTCACACTGGTTTTAAAAACAAAACATTCAATAGGATAGGTTGCACCCTAGACGCCTCAGATAGTTCGACAGGCGGTGATGGGAGAAATTCACACCAAGACTCGGTGGTGGAAACAGAAAGGAACCCCAATTTAGCAAGAAATACTTGGATGAAATGAGAAAAAGACACACAACTATGACGAGGCAGCCACAACAGAGCGCCCGAACGAAAATAAAACAAAGGATGAGAAAAGGGAGTATGGTCAAACTCCGCATAGGATAAAGATACTTCACGTGCCACACGGAGACCAGGTCCGCGCCCTGGCACTTAGACATTTAGAGTCTAATGTTTCCTGTTTTTTTTTCCTTTTTAAAGTTAATATAATTTTTGTTTTGAAAGATCTTTCCAGAATTCTGTTTAACCAATTGCAAAAACACATAGTAAAGAGGTTGTGTATATTTCCAAGTAGCAACAACGGCTGATCACCTATGCTACTTTAGCAAAATCTATACAAGGATGCAACCATAGGTCTCAAAGAATCATAAACTTTACCTAAAACTTGCCAATAACATCTCAGATGTGATAATGTACAAAATTTAACTAATGGAATGAAAAAAGGTGGTCCTAAAAAGATTCATAACCTTTCCCCTGAAAATTAGACAATAAAAGGTCTTGAGGTGACGATCTCGACCAAAACGCAGGTAGCTAAACCTCAAAGTATATGGCCAAGAACATATGCTAGCATTTCGCGAATTAACGTAAACAACCCGACTAAACATACAAGTCAATGGTTGTTGAAAGCATACAAGCCAACAGTAGCGGTTACACGACGTCCGAAACACACACTAGCTAACTAACGCGAACCCTAGAATAAGGGAATGTGTAGAAAAGAATTACAATCAAAATGTCAAATAACCATAGTCTAAAGATATCATTGGTCAATGCAAAGTACCGAAAAAGCATTCATATATCAAGTACAAAGCAAAGTACACAGTTCTTGGTCGTTGGCAACCAATATTTTTCATTGTACATACAATACAAGGGAGTGCGGATACATTACAAAATGAACAAAAGGGGACAAACAAAAATCAGTCCCTAGAATCCGATGAAGAACTTCCCAGACCCACCTTGCGACATAATTGGCGGAAGTTGTGATAGTCCAGCTCCCCCAGACGAAAGTGGCCTGCAAAATCAATCTTATCGAGGGAAGAAAGGGCAATATCCACATCTTTGGCCTTTTCCAAGACACGTTCAGGTTCTGGGGCGTTAGATTCACTAGAAGTTGTTGGACGACGAGCCAATTGTTTCCCTTTCTCTAGTCCAAGGGCCTCACACGCCTTCTGTAAGCCTTGGATCCCGTTGGCAAATCCCTCATTTTCAATAACCTTATCGATTACTCAGACCACGCCCTTTTCCAACACCCATTGCAAGTTGCCACGAGCAACGGCACTGTCAACCCAGGCACGGGCCAGTTGACGTTGGCACCTGGCCAACTCACTCGCTAGAGCACGCTTCTCTCGAGCTAGAGAACTCACTTGGTTTTCAAGTCGCTCCGCTTGGTCTTCCAGAGTGGCCACATGATCTTCCAAAGTGGCCTTTTGAAAAGCCACATGTTAATATTGCTCGGATAGCCTACGACGTTCTGCCTCTGAATCCCGGTGTTCCACCCTCAAGCTAGCAACAACATCTTGCAAAGTTTTCAGTTGAGTTTTGTTTATACCAGGGCGACAAACCCGGTCAGCGACAACAACCATAAGGGCAGAAGCTTGAGCAGCTGCGTACCAAAGGTTTTCGGCCATGCGTGCGCCCGATTGGGCTGCAAGCAACTTAATTGTGGCCGGAGGATGGGCACAATAGCTACACTCCTGAGTAGTAATGTATTCTGAAAGTAATGAGTCTTTAGTAACCGCCCAACCAGGAATGTAAGCTTTGGAAGCCAAGGGATGGGACGCAGTCCTCAGTTTTTCAACCATGTAAGGTGTGTCCGATGAAGGAAAGCCTCTTGACACGCCCAATGCACCTCCAAGTACAGAACAGGCACCGCGATCAGCCGTGAGCGAGTCAATAAACGGAGAAGGTGATGTCTCTAAAGAACTGGGCACCACTACTATCTCTTTCCGCCCGGGCATAGCAAACCCATCACCAAGAACATCCCCAATATCGCCAAGAAGCTTGAGCATGGACGCTGTGTTTCGCCTCTTCTGAGGACGGAGGCCCATGTCATCAGATTTGGTCTCTTCGTCCAACGACAGCACGGCACGCGCACTTCGTTTTTTCCAGATAGGAGTATTTTTCCTGCTTGACCCGCCATAGGAATATCGGTAGAAGCAGAGGCCGGAGAATGGGCTGGGAAAGTAGCTCCAACACCCGGTTGAGAAGACGAGGCAGATCTGCTAGAACCAACATTTCCCTTTTCTGTCGGGAGCAATCCAGCAAGCTCCCATATACATTTTTTAGATACGGGAGGGGGAAGAGTCTCCACAAGGTCAACCTCCCGGTGGCAAAGCTTCCCCCGATAAGATTGAGAATTTTATAAAAGGCATTTAGTTACTTTATATATATATATATATATATATATATATATATATATATATATATATATATATATATATATATATTCCATTATACTTATTAATAAGAATTAAGTGTCCAATCAAACCCGTTCGGCTAACGACCTTCCACCAATCAAGGAAGCGGTGGGTGAGAGTGGATACCCATTCAATCGCTATTTTATAGGCAGTTTCCTTATACCACCCTTATAGATCAGCTTCGTGAATGATGCGTACTAGCAATTTGACTAACTTATCTTATACATATAATATATTAAACTTTTAATCATATATATATTATAAGGTGTATTTTAAAACTTTTCAAAATACAAGGGTTTAAAATTAATTTTCGAATTAAACTTTTAATAGTTAAGTAAATTTAAAAAATTAATGATTTACCAATTATCCTTTAACTAAATCATTAAGGATTTAAATAATTATATTAAATTAAATAATTAATAATATAATTCAAATTTAAATTACTAGGGATTAAATAATTATCTTCAATTAAACAATTAATAAAATAATTCAAATTTAATCTCTTATCCTTATGGAATAAATAATTATTTTCAATTAAACAATTAATAAAATAATTCAAATTTAATCCTAATCCTTAGGGATTAAATAATTATCTTCAGTAATTCAAGTTTTATCATAATCCTTATGGATTAAATAATTATCTTCAATTAAACAATTAATAAAATAATTCAAATTTAATATTATTCCTTAGGGATTAAATAATTATCTTCAAATAAGCAATTAATGAAATAATTCAAATTTAATCCTAATCCTTAACCCTCCAATTTTCAAAAATTAGGGTTAGGTTTATCAGGTTTTAATTATTCAAATTTTAAGGCATTTAAAATAATAATCAAGGAAACAAGATAAACCCTAAAGGAACCCCTCATTTTTCGAAAATATGGTTAGGGAGGCTAGGGTTTTAAGAAACCCTAGCAAAGTCAAAAATCTCATGAGCTAGGGTTTATTTTCGATAAACACTAATTCTTTGATCTATTCATTGTATGCACAATCAACATAAAACTATGGCTTTGATATCACTGATGGTTTTTCTAGGTTATAAAATTACATGTGAGCAGAAAAATGCTTAAACCCTTAAGTTCACATGCAACCTAAAATGATCTATGTTTTCTTTATTGATAACAATAATTATTAACATCAATAAACCCTAAGGCAAGGCTATAGAAATTGAAATTCATATAGATCAAGGGTGACATAACTTTTTTATTATTGTAATAAACAATCAGACCAATTCCTTTCTTCAAATGCCTTGGAAAGCAAGCACCAATAATCTAATGCTTCTAATGGTTTGTACCCCAAACCCTAGCAACTATAAGACTTGAGAAGAAAGGATGAGAGAGCAAATTTTTGGATCTTAGGTTATTAGGAACTTCATTCCACATCATAGCTGCAAACCTCACACACTGACTCATCAATGGTAAATCCCTATAAAACCCAACAGGCAAGCCCAAACCATCCTTTCTATTAACTACGCTACCTGAAATCTACAGATTTGATCGGTCCTAAATCTTCTCCGCTATACGCCTTCCCTCTAAATAAAGAATCCTGGAACTCTCAGCCAATTGCCGCTAAGCTAACCCCTTATAAAAATGCACCAATACAAGGAAGCCCAACGATCACATACAAAACTAGAGCAGGCTCCTACCTGGCTCTAACAGCCTTGCTCAACTATCCATTGGCCACACTCGGGCTTACCCCCGATCCTCTATGTACTAACAACACTCGGTTGTACCCCCGATCCACTAACCAACAAAAATACTTGCTTACTTCCAATCCACTAACCAACAACGACACTCAGGCTTGCCCCATATAAACTAACCAACAACTGCACTCTTAGCGTAACACAAAGCACATCGACCCCAATAAGACTTAACTAACACTACCAAGCCTGTCGGCTGTGACTCAAACTTCCAAACCCTAATCAAACAAGAACATGCAAGGAATCCCTCTTCACAACCCTCAACCTAGGCTCCTAACACCTAGAGTATAAAATGCGAGGATGCTCTAAAGATTTCTATCAACACTAACTTAAGAAGATTCGAAGGAAAAATCCAATAACTGATGATGATCTTAATGTGAAATTAAGAGAGTAAGTAATTATGTTGAAATCTTGAACTTAGAGAAATCTGGATGAGAACTGAACATTGGCACAATGTCTTCCTGCTGTGAGGATCCACTCTCCCCCACTTGGAATATGATAGATTTTGACAACTTCACAATCCTTCGATACACAGACCAACTTGAACTCTACTACTTGATCCCAATCACTGATATCTAGATACACAAGAAAATATGAACCCACTTAACATTCACAAATTCCAACATGCATGCAACTGAGAACAATGAAAATTAATCCAAGCATACTACGAAATCAATTAAAACAAAGGTAAATAAGATAATTTCATTCATCTGATCATCCAAGATTACAACTGAGCTTTGAAACATAAACGGAAATTACAGATGAATACCAACACCGCAACAATCGACTAAATAAAAGAATTGATAACTCAAACCTTGGTCTCTGGGGATCCGACGCACGACGATTGTCGGGAAGCTGCCAAGCTAAGGGTGTAGGGTCCAACACCTCGCCAAAAATGACAAAGGGACAATGAGCTATGGTGTGGCCCTCTGTTATTACTTGCGAAAATCTCAACGCTACTTGCAAAAATCATGAATATTTTGGTTATAAAGTTTTTTTTTTCATAATTTTCATCGAATAGCCTTATTTTGGAACTAAAAAATTACGACTTCCTGATATTCAAATTAGTATTGCAATATGTACATAGATAAATCTTGTTACAAAAACACAATAAAAAAAATTCAACTAAAACGAAATTCGTATTCGAAAGTGAGTTGGTTTCGCTTACATATTTTTCACCGAGTAGTTTGCAGTTAAAAATATTATTTTTCGATATCAAAATCTGGAACCCTTGTCAATTACAAAGAACATAATTAAAAAAAAAACTTAGCTCAAACAAAATTCGTATGAAAAAGTTATAAATGTTTGAAGTTGTCAAAAAATTGAGATTTTCACATGTTACCATTTACTAAAATCTCAAAGCTACCTGCAAAAATCATGACTATTTTGGTTATAAAGTTTTTTTTCATAATTTTCATCGAATTGCCTTATTTTGGAACTAAAAAATTATGACTTCCTAATATTTAAATTATGAGTGCAATATGTCTATAGATAAATCTTGTTATAACGAACAGAATAAAAAAATCAACGAAAACAAAATTTGTATTCGAAAATGAGTTGATTTGTTTTTTATATTTTTCACCGAGTAGCCTACTTTTGGAGTTAAAAATATTATTTTCCGATATCCAAATTTGGAACCCTTGTCACTTACAAAGAACATAATGAAAAAAAATCAGCTTAAACAAAATTCGTTTGATAAAGTTTTAAATGTTTGAAGTTGTCAATAAATCGAGATATTCACATGTTACCTCCAAAAATCATAACTATTTTGGTTATAAAGGTTTTTTTTTCATAATTTTAATCGAAAAACTTATTTTGGAGCTAAAAAATTATGACTTCCTGGTATTTAAATTAGAAATGTAAATGTTCATAGACAAATCCCTATTCTAATAAAAAAATAGTTTTAGTCTTCATTTGACATATATCACTCTAATACAACTCCTCATTAATATTATGTCACATGTCAGAGAGATATATTAGACAACACTTCAAAATTCAAATTTACTTTTTCTAATTATATGTTATGTTTGAAGTTATAATAACTTTAAAAATTTGGGATATCGTTTAATTAATGATTTATTAAAAATAATTGACACATAATTTTTGAATTTTTACTATGAAAATTTAATTTATTTTGTAACCGTAGTTCCCACGAGTTATAAATTAGTCTTCTTATAAATAACACAGAAAAAAAAATCAGCTAAAACAAAATTTATGTGAAAGTGAGTTGGTTTAATTTTCATATTTTTGACCGAATAGTTTATTTTGGAGTTAAAAACATATTATATTCTAATATCCAAATTTGGAATCATTGTTAGTTACAAAGAACATAAGGAAAACAAAATCAGCTCAAATGAAGTTTGTTTGAATTAGTTATAAATATTTGAAGTTGTCAACAAATTGAGATTTTCTTATGTTATTGCCTGCGAAAATCTCAACGTCAAACGTAAAAATCATGACTATTTTGATTATTTTCAATTTTTTTGACTTTTTGTGAAAAAACCGTAGAAAAGTTGATTAAGTAGATATAACCATATCTGCTATAATCATCAGTGAAAGTCACATAGAATCGATTAGCATCCTTTGTGGTGGATCTGAAGAGCCTACACACATGTATGTATGAGGTCCAACAAACCTTCACCTCTTTCACAAGAACCAAGGAAAGGTGATTTTGTCATCTTACCCAAAAAACAAGATTCACATTCATCATCTGACCTTAGGTCAAATGATTTCAACACTTCATTCTTTTGGAGTTGGGCGACGCTTTTCTTGATGATGTATCCAAGACTACAATGCCAAAAGCACGATTTGTTTATACCATTAGACAAATCAATTTGAAATACACTATTGCCTAAATTGTCTACACACTTCACAATTTCATACACACCATCACAAGGTAAAGCTTCAAAATAAAAAAAAAATACCATTTTTTAAGCAGAAATAGAACCATTCACATCATTAAAAGAATATCTAAAACCTTCATTAAACAATGCATGAAAGGAAATAATGTTTCGTGTCATTTCTGACGAGTAGCAACAATTCAAAAAATCTAAACTAACACCATCACTAAGCACTAGACCATAAACTCCAATCTTAGTGACATGTGAAGATCACCTATTCCCCATGATTAAGTTTATTCTACCATGATCCACGTCCTGACTTCTTCTTATCCCCTTCAAATCAGAACAAATATGAATAGCACATCTTATATCAAGGACCCAAGAACGAGAAGATGATAAGTTATTAGATAAGATAGTGTATATACCTACAGAAGTCAGCTTCACTTTGCCATATTTAATGTCTTGAAAATATTTAGGGCAACTTCGTTTCCAGTGCCCTTTGTCATTGCAGTAGAATCAAGTAGCCTATTTGCGGTCAGAGACAAGGGGAACAACAAAACTGGATTTTACTTTTGGTCCATTTCTTGATGACTCAGCTTGAGACTTTCCCTTAAAGTTTTACTTAGGTGGATCTTTCCTCTTTTTCTCTTTCCCTTGACCTATGGCCAGAACGGGAGCACTAGCGGGAGTGGAGGCAAGACTTTTTCCCTTCATCCCTACTTCAACTGCTCGCAATTAATCAAATAATTTAATTTAATCATCATCCCTAATTTTTGAAAAATAGGTGTCAGATTTATCTAATTTTATAGTTATCCTATTTAATAAGATAAACTAACAATTACCAAAAATTGGGGAACCCTAACCACATCTACCATTTTCGAAAAAAGGCTCGCTTAGGGAGGAAGGTAAGGGTTTCAACCCCTTACCTAAAAGTCAAAACCTTGGTGTGGAGGGTTAGGGTTTCAAAATCCTAACCCTAATTTCGAAACTTAGGGGCAAGATTAGGGTTTCAAAACCATAACCCTAAAATCGAAATTTTGGCCTTTTAGGGTTTAATTTCCATAAACCCCAATTTGATCAATTCAACCATTATAGCATATTTAAGTGAAAACAAGTCAACCTCTATTACCACTTGTGGGTTTTATGCAAAGCAAACAAATTTGAACTCTTAAGTATGCATGCAACCCTAATAAAGATCCATGTTTTCAATATTGAACCTATAACTATGAATATCAAAAGGGAACCCTAAGAACAATAGGCTATTTTCGAAAATACCAAAGTAGTGCTTAGGATTACATACCTTGATTGTGATTGTAGCAAATAACAATGAACACCTTCTTGTTGATCTTTTGGAAGAAGCACCACAGTTGTCGTGCCTCTAATGGAATCACACCCAAGCTAGCAAGAAGATGAATATACAGAGAAAGAATAGCCAAATTCATCCAAGGATTCTTAAGGGAAGGAGTGCATGAAAATGTGAAGGGCTAGGTTTATATAGTTGAGGTAGCTTGGTGCCAAAGCTAGGGTTTAAGGGAGAAACCCTAGATTCCCCAGCTTAGTGACCAAGCAGCCCATTCCTCTTATCCAAGGGGCTTGTACGAAAACTCTTGGGCTTCTCCAATTAATTTTTGTCCACCTCATCCAAAGAGGTCATTGGGACTTCTTTCTTCAACTTCCAATAAATAACCAAATGGTCCCTCGGTTTTAATTATTCTAATTAATCCTAAAATTAATTTCTGGTTAATTATTAATTAAACAATATGATTTCTAATTAATATATTATTTTCATAATATAGTAATAAATCAATTATTTCAATTTATTACTCAAATAATAAATAAACCTCTCTTTCTCCACAATCATCATGTCCAGTTTGCTAGGTTTGAGGGCAACCCAAAATGACTATGTTACTATCAATTCAAATATATACCAATTATAGTTATGAGCTTAATAGGTTTGACTGCAACCCAAAATGATTATGATACTATCAATTCAAGTATATACCAATTATAGCTATGAGCTTAGACACCTAATCCAACAGATTTATTTATAATGCTATCATGATCCCTTTGTATATATATATTTACTAATATGTATAGATGTGAAATAAAAATATATTTTTTTCATCAAAATTTGATCTTTCTCATTAAACTATTTATACTATCTTTATTTTTATTTTGCTTAAGATTATTAGTTTATCTTATTAAATCATTTAACACAACATATATGTTAGTGTATTTATTATTATTTTTTTATCGATGAAAACTAAGAATATGTTGGAGTAAAAGAAAATCCAACGAAACTACACAAAAATAAGCTTTTAATTTGAAAAAATATTATGTGTAAATAACTAATTGTTTATTATTATTAATTTAAACAAATCCTTCATAATAAATAAAAATAAATTTGCCACTTGTCATTTCTTATACACTATGCCACATGTCATTTGTTGTAAATTTAGATTAAACTAGGCATAACCTCGTGCGTTACGTAAGAATGCATTTAAGTGGTTAAAATAATTATGGAAAAAAATAAAAATATGTTGAAACTTATGTTTTTAGTCATGTTTTGGGCATTAACCGAATTATTAAATAACATAAAAGTCCATCAACTTATATTTAGATACTATCTAATATAGTCCATACCTTATAAACTTTACTTTTACTTTCATAATATCCAATATATATTATAAGTTTGTATAACATTAATATACTTTAATTTTCTTATGTCCGATAATATTTTTTTTGGATAAAATAAGAAATAAGTTGTTTTGAATGAGCTATTAATAAACAATATTCAACTAATAAACTTTGTATTAAACTATATATATATATATATATATATATATATATATATATATATATATATATATATATATTACACGAAAACATCCAAGGTTTCATATATGAACTTTCAAATATTAAACATTGAAATTAAGAATGAAGTCATACAAAATATATCATTATACATAAATGTCATCAAGAGTTTTAAAATAAGTCGATTAGTAAATATGATATTTAATTTTTATTACATATTTTGCAAGGCGTACGTTTGACTTTATGTTGGTGCGCCGAGAACCTCTTCCTTAATTTGTACCTAAAAAATTAAGGTGAATAGGAATATAAAATAGATATTACTACACATTAATATAAATAATTAAAAAGAGTATGTGGATCTCCTACCACCAGTTAAAGACAACATACCTCTCTAGTAGTATCGATTCCTATGTGAAATTGAAGTAGTCATATTATGTACACCTTATTTTCTAATTACATAAACAAATATGAGTAACCAAACATAAAACTGTTATCTTTATGTAGGAAAAATATTTTAGTTAACTAATAAATTAAATAATATAAGTTTAAGAGTTAGGAGTTTCAAAACATTAATATTTTTATTAATCAATCAATTAAGTAACACATGTTGAAATTTTTACAATCATTATGAAAAAGCATTTGAAATATTAGATTTTAAATGAATTCTGGTTGAAGTGTTTTGGCCTCTATTATAATAATATATATATATATATATATATATATATATATATATATATATATATATATACAGAGAGAGAGAGAGAGAGAGAGAGAGAGAGAGATGAAAAGTATAACATATGTATGAGTTTTAATTAATTATCATTTTGAACGACACAATTACAAAACAAAACATATTTAAAATATTTAATTAAATATTTTCGACATCACCATATACAATATATTAACAATTAAACCACAATATACAACGACTGTATTACAATAATCCAAAAAACAAAGAAAATATAAAAACGAATTAGTATAACAAACTTACAAAGTAAAAGCTCTAATATAATAGCATATACTCAAGTATTTGCGAAGAACGAAGGACTGGGTCCTTGTACTTGGTGGCAATGATACTTTGAGAGTAGATGGTTACAGTGATGCCAGCTTTCAGACGGATAGAGATAACTTCCGTTCTCAGTCAGGCTGGGTATTCTTATTAAATGGAGGAGCAATTACTTGGAAGAGTTCCAAGCAAGATACGGTGGCTGATTCTACTTGTAAATCAGAGTACATAGCAGCAAGTGAAGCGTCGAAAGAAGCAGCTTGGTTGAGGAGCTTCATCGGGGATCTCGGAGTTGTTCCAACCATCCAGGAGCCTATGGAACTGTTCTGTGATAATGAAGGAGCGGTTGCCTTGACAAAGGAACCGAGAGATCATGGTAAAACCAGACATATCGACAGAAAGTACCATTTCATCAGACATAGAGTAAAAGAAGGCCATCTTATAGTGAAGAGGGTGTCATCTGAAGATAACCCAGCATATCCCCTCACAAAGGGTCTGAGTAGGGCTAAGCATATTCAGCATGCTCGGAGCATAGGACTGAAAGATGATATTAGTTTTAGTAGTTAGATTAGTTTTCTAAAACTTGTAACAAAGTAAATGTAATTGACTTTTGGTGATTAAATAATAAAGTATTATTTATAAGTTTGGGTTCTACCTTTTGTCAATTGTTTATTATTGTGGTTTATTTTTGCATGTTTTACTTCCCGAATAATAAGATTATTCAAACTCCACAGTCGCTCGTACTTTTGGAAGAAAGTAGTGAATCAAGACTGTCATGAACTGGGTTGTAGATTGTCTAAGGATAGGCATGGAAATAGATTTACTGCAACGTTCATGAGTACTCAGAAATTGAGAATTGAGTATTGGATAAACCCTCGCTCAGCGTATTACTTCATGGATATCATCACGAGTAATACTGAGATGATAATATCTTATAATCTTAAAACGAAGATATATGAGTTGTAATTTACAAGTCGGTTATGCATTGGTGATACGAAAACGCATCAGTAACTTGGTGTTATAAAACGTATTATCATGTATGGTTTGATGAGTAAAAGATACAAGCATATGAGTCAATGTTTATTCGTTCCTTTTGCCCTAACCGGAAAAGCGATATCTGTGGGCCCCTCGATGATTTGGTGTTGACTTATGTGCTGGCCCAGCCAAGACTAAATTGATGTGTTCAATTAGAAGTCCTACATCATCACAAATCAGGAATCGGGAAACATAGATTCTGGACAAAGAGGTTGATTGCATTCCATGTCTTTTGTCTAGAGATATCTAGCAGAACGAAGGATTATATGATCACTTATCTTAGGACACGTAACTGACTGGGCCAGAGTTCGTCAACAGCTTTTTGGAAGCTACAATTTGCTGGTCAAATTTAGAAGGCATACTAGCAATTATAGTTACAGACTTATCCAAGTGGGAGATTGTTGGATTAGGTGTCTAAGCCCATAACTATAATTGGTATGTACTTGGATTGATAGCAGCACAGTCCTTTTGGGTAGCCCTCAAACCTAGCAACCGGACAAGGAAATTATGAAAGGAGAGATATTAATTTATTAATATATTAATAAATTAATATAAATGAATTTATTAATGTGTTAAAAGATTAATATATTAATAAGAAATCATTTTGTTTAATTAATTGTTAGCTAGAAATTAATTAGAATTAATTTTGGGGTTAAAAGAATTAATTATAGAGTGCAGGGACTAGTTTGCAATTATCTAATAGTTGAGTGGAAGGCTCTAGAACCCCCTTGGATAAGGGTGGACGAAATCTTTAGGGGGGAAACCCTAATAATTTCGTCCATAGGGGCTTGGATAAGGCTCTTGGGTTTGCTTAGGCCCTAAGCAAAGGATAACTAGGGTTTCCCCTAAACCCTAGATCCCTCAGCTATATAAGGAGCCTCCTGGTTCATATTTTGGTCACTCTCTTTCTTTTGAAGAAACCCTAAGGGCCGAAATTTTGCATACTCCCTCTCCCCTCTCTCCTCTACTTTCCTTCTTGCTAGTTTGGGTGTGATTCCATTAGAGGTATTACACTTGTGGTGCTAAGCTTCCAAGAAGATCAAGATCAAGATCAAGGGAATTATCAATTGTTTACTATAACAATTGAAAGGTATGTAATTACTAAACCCTAGTTTGTAAATTTCGATTATAGTCTCTCTCCTCTAGGGTTCTTGTTTTGCAATTCAAAGTTGTATGTTCAATAGATAAAACATAGATCCAAAGTAGGTTGCATGTGAACTTAGGAATTGTTTTTCTAGTTTAGTTTTTTACCTAAAACCCATCAATAAGCACTTCAATTTTAATAATTAATATTTTGCTTTTTTTTCTTATAAATTTGAATTATCTAAATTGTTAGATCATTATATTTGTTTATTTTTTTTAAATAAACCCATGTAATACATGGGTGCTACAACTAGTTACTATTATTTTACAGATTTAAGGAATAACATTGATTATATTCATGGTGCAAGGAGAAGATATAGAAAATTATATTTAGGTGTTTTATAACAGCCAGATTGTTTTACTATGTATAATTGTTTTTGTCATATTAAATATATAAATTTAAAACAATTATTATATACAAATATTAGTATGTGTTTGTATGATTAAATAATTTGTCTCTCTTATTATATAATTTTTTTTATTGCCAATCGTTTAACATAAGGGTTATAACCTAGTTATTTATTATAATGTTTGTAATATCCTGTGTCGAGAAATTTTTATTTCAAAATTGTGGCAATAAATGGTTCAAATGGAGGCATTGGGCTTTAATGGAATGAAGTTTAGACTTTATTAGAAGCGTATGATGTTGGACAAATGATTTAAACCTTGGATTGTTCGATGGAAGCTGAGGGTAAAATGGAAAGGTTATGTTTCAGGCTTCTTGCATAAATTAAGGATTTTAGTTTGAGATGTTTTTAGTCATAAGTATCAAGATATAATTGTAGATCCCGTCGTTACTTTTCCGTGGATATAAAGATCATCGAAAACGGAGTTGAAACGAAGAATTTATGGATGTTTGAAGTTAAGCTGGAGAAAGGAGTACGGTATGTTGGGCTTACACTAGCTAGTACGTTGGGCGTACTAGGCTGAAGGAAGTTACGTTTTTAGGGTGTTATGTTGGGCATAACTTTAGGTACATTGGGTGTACCGCCGCTATTTAAGGACTCTAACCCCTAGCCCCCAGATTAAGTCTTGATCCTTTCTGTGGGTTTTGAGTGCATTTTGGATGAAAGAAAAGTTCAAGCTTGTTGATTGTTGAAGCTCAATCTTGTGGATCCATATCCTATATTCCTTTTCTCAACTCCTGAAGGTATAAAGCTTGAATCTTGATGATGTGTAACGCCCGTTCTTAAAGTATTTATTTATGAGTCCCCGGGATTTAAGAGGAAGGGTATTTTGGTCCTTTTATGGGAAATGGGTTTCATCCGAGAAGGTTTTGGACCAGGGTATGTATCTAGAAGCGTAGGGCTTCCCGCCACCTCTTCGTGGATATAAAGTTCATCGAAAATGGAGCTAGAATGAGGGAGTTATGATACTTGGAAGATATTGGCATTTATGGCCCTTAATGGAAAAGGTTGGCAATGTAAGCCATGCATGCATGAGACACGCGTGGGTACGCCCAATGTAGGCTGGGTTACGCCCAGTTTAATGAGTAAATGGACGCGGGTGCAAGGTCGAGTACGCCCAGCGTACTCTTAGAGTCTTAAAACCCTAATTTTAAGGGCAACCACTATATAAGGAACATAATGGTTCCCTCCTCAGCCTCCATAGACACTCCCTTACCCTCAAAAACCCTAGATATCCATCTTACCTCCATTGTTGGGTGTGATTGGTCTTGGAAAGCTTGGTTTAGCAAAGGAAAGCATAAAGGAAGAAAGGAGAACTTGTCAAAGAAGGAGTGGAGCGGCTGGAACTTATAGATCTGGAAAGATATCATCCTTTGGAGCCTATCTGAGGTATAAAGCTTCTTGCTTGACATTTATATTGAATAGATCTATGTGTTGTGAGGTATTGACACCATTCTTGTCCCAAAAGTCCTCATCTTGATGCATGTTTCGAGTTGGTCGAGATTATCTGTCCTTTCAGACCTTAGGAGAGGTCTTGAGTGAGAAAAATGAGGTCCCAAGGGCTGTGGTTGTTCCATGTGTGAGATAGATAGGTCTTAATGGATTAAGACCTTGGATTAAGAGCTTTATGGACGTCCCAAGTAATAAAGTTTGAGACTTTATGAATCTTAGGCATATTTGGCCTAAGGATATGAAGTTTGGGCTTAAGAGCTTAAGCCATTAAGAAGTTATGTGGACTTGTTGAGCAGCGAGGTTACGCCCCGCGTAACATAGGCGTACGCCTAACTAGTGGGTCTGTGTCCCGTTTCCTTTTCGCGATCAGCGTTGTATGCCCAGCGTACCAAGGAGGGTACGCCCAGCGTACTCCCTCTGTTGGGTTTTCTTTTTGGGCCTTAGGGATTGAGCTGTTATTGGGCTGCTGGTTTTTGGGCCGTGACTGGACATTATGGATGGAGTATTGTGGACTCATTAATTATTATGGACCATGGGTCTAGGCCCATTTGGTGAGGTGGGCCCAATATTGGGCTTTGCTTCAGACTTTTGGTCTTTGGGCCATTAGTGGGTTTGAGAGCTTATCTAGTGTTGGGCCTTTCATAAATTGATTGTGGGCCTTAGTCATGGCCCGGATTAAGTTAAGGGGTAAATTGATCAATTTACCCTTAGAAGGATATTGTGCTTGATCTAATGATTGTTTTGCTGCTTCAGATAGTTCGGGATTTTCGGTGAGGCGGTGATTCGGGAATCTGCTTCTTCAGTTTAGAGTTTCGGCAGTTGCGAGGTGAGTTATCCTCACTATATCAACAGGGTCTAAGGCACCAAGGTCGGCCCTTTATCGGATTGATATCCGGGTATTTGTTGTTATGTTATTGCTTTGATATGTTTGCATCCTGGTAGCTAGGATGGTATATGTTAGAGACTTGATTAAGGTCGGTATCCTGGTTAGGATGATGATATGTTATGTGATCTGCTAGATCGGCTTGTTGACTGTGAATTGTTATATGATTGTATGTTTATGTGCATATGGTTGTTGGACTGGGGTTGGGTTGAGGCGGGTCCTGCTTTGTGCTGTAGGCCAAGATACCCAGGGCGGACCGGTTATTCCGAAGGCCCAGCGAGCGGTCCGGATAGGCTGTAGGCCCCAAGAGAGCGGACCAGACGTGCCAAGGCTCGGAGAGTGGACCAGACCGACTTAAGGCCCGGTGCGGGCGGACCAGTCATACTGTAGACTCAGAGAGTGGACCAGGTGGATTGAAGGCCCGGTGCGGGCGGACCAATCACACTGCAGACTCGATGTATATGGCTAGACTCGGAGGGTGGACCAGGTGGACTGTTGGCCGGTGCGGCGGACCAGTCACACAGTAGACCCGAAGTGCATGACTGTTCTGTGTTCTGATATGATATGGCATGTTATGCGTGTATAGTATATGTGGTTGGTATTTTGGGGGTATCTCACTAAGCTTTTGGGCTTACAGTTGTGGTTTTATGTTTTTCAGGTTCTTCAGGAGACCGTGGCAAGGCAAAGGCGTGATCGTACCGCTCCTCTTGATTGTGTTTTATGATGTGGTTCTAGGAAGACTCTGATAATAATTTTATTGAAAACCTTTTTGTAATAACATTATGAAAATGGGTTGTTTTTGAAAAGTTAAAATTTTGTTTAAATTTTTTTGGTCGTTACATGATGCATTTGTTAGATCTAGCTAGTTTCGGGTTTTATGAGCTCTTTGGTCACTTTAGTGCATAAAGTTTAGATCTTGAAAGTTTGTGGCCTTATTATGGATAAATTTGGAAATTTTATCCATCTAAACATCATACTGATTCAGATCTAAAGTTTGGAGACTTGGACTTAACGGATTAAGTTGTGAAAGATGCATTTTTGGTCCCTTTGAGACTTACAGACTATATCTTAGTTCTTTGGACCATCCTAATGAAAAAGTTGGAAACTTTATCCATTATGGAGCTATTAGGAGTCATAAAAAATATGATATTGGTCCCTTTCTTCCCTCCATGCAAGAGTCATGATGCTTCGGTTTGTTCCCTTTCTTCCATCCATGCAAGAGTCATGATGCTTTGGTTTGTGTATTAAGTTAGGATTTTCGTGTATGGACTCCTTCTAGCCATGGGAAGTAATAAAGTTGGAAAATTTATGACTTAGAATGTTATATGGGACTATTTGAGCTTTGGACGTGAGATATTAATTAAATAAGCACTTAATGAAGGTAAATCGAATTGGTAGAGTACGATGGGTGTACCTGGTAGTACGCTGAATGTACCGGGTTGGAGCCCCGTAATCAGGAAGGGGTCTAACACGTTGAGCGTAGATACTGACTACGTTGGGTGTACTCAATCTGTGTTGACCTCCTTTGATTTTTTGACTTTGACCAATTTGACCAAGTTTGACCTAAGGACATTTTGGGTAATTTAAATTATAGTTTGAGATTTGGGCCCCTGTTAATTGTATAGGTGACCGATAGAGATAACTTTTGGAACAATGATTGGTGCAACTATTCTTACAGACAGTGAGGTGAGTCTCCTCACTGTACTTGTGGGTCGAAGACATGAATACCGACCCACTAGATTATGTTGTAGGATAGTAGTGCTCCTTGTGACACTTACTAATATGCTTGTATGTGCTTGTTGACTTTGTGACAATTATTAGTATGATTGTATGTTATATAGATAGAGCCAATCTGGGCTCAGAGTCAATATGCACTTGTGGTTAATACGGACCCGGGGGTTGATATGGACCCGACACAACTACATGTTGTTACATGGAGTCATTATGGACTCGGGGTTGATACAGACCAGACACAACCACATGTTGTTATATTTATATATGCTTGTTGTGTGTGGTACTTTGGGGAGATTACTAAGCTATGTGCTTATAGTTTATGTTTATGGTTTTAGGTACTTTTGTTTTCAAAACGAATGGTACAGATTGATCGTACTGCATCCCTGGAGTTTTATTTTGCACTGATGGTTTTTAAATTACTATGATGTTTTGAGAATACTTTGAATCTAATCGTCTTTTGGAACAATGGATGAATTACTTTAATTTATTTAAAATGAAATTTTTACTCGGTATTTTTGGGACGTTACAAGTTGGTATCAGAGCCTTGGTTTGAGGGATTCGGGGACACTCTCGGGTGTGACTAAACTCAAACTGCGGAATTGGTAATCTTTCTGAAAGAAAATAAGCTTCTAAAAATATTTATATAAATAAAAAGGGGTGTGATGCATTATATCAGCCAAGCTCAGGTAAATATTTCCCAAAATACCCATACACGGTGATATGTTATATGATATGGAAGTTTTTTCTTTCTAGGATAAGGCTAAGGATACCTTCCGGAATTGCATGATAGATTGGCCTAATTGATGATGCCTTATAGTCTAGGAGGAATTGGTTGGTAGGATAGATTTGGAATCCATGTTGATGGAAGTGATTGTTAAGTGTATGCTTTAAAAATTATATAGGATTTGGATCATATAGCCTTAGAATGACTAATTTAGCCTTATTTTCTGCTCTTTGTCTGGTTATGTTCCTAGGGTAAAATCATTTATTTGAAAATCTATTTGATCCCGTTTTGTGTATAATTTGCATACATAAGGCAACCAACAGTGTTAGTGGAAGTTCCTAGCATCGTAGTAGCAAGTGAGTTGGAAGATGTCTTTATGTTTTAGGGTGTTACTTCTTGAATGTTGCTTGCTTTGTGCTTTGTGGGACTCACATTGATATGTGGTAACTATTAAGTGAATATGGTAAGTTATATGCAACAAAAGTTAAATAATTCTTGAGTGATATACTTAGCCCTATTACGCAGCTCTTGTCTGAGTCCAACCGTTGTAGGGTTGGGTCTTTTATTCGAAAGATTATTTAAGGTTTGTTGCATTTAATTATATTCATGAAGTAGTTAGCTAATGTTAGTAGGGATTATTGAACAGCTGATGGAAAGGTGAGGGTGGAATCCTAGGAGAGCCTAGGAAGTGCCTTCGAGGATTTTGATGTGTTGTTTAGCGGTTGGTATTTGTTTGAGAAAAGGTATATGTGGTTGGATCGGATGGTACTGGATATGAGTAGTTACCTAGAGGATCAATGACGATCCTTGAGGAAAGTACGAATAGGTATGGAAGGTAGTATTGGGCCAGTACTACTGAAATCATAGGATGCGTACTCTAATCAAGGAAAATTTTGGGGGTTCTAAGGAGCTGGTTGGGGGTAGATTGTAAGGTTTGGCACCATGACTCACTACAGTGTGTTTCTGTCCTTATCGGGTTATCGATTATGGTTGTGAGGATGGGTTTGGTGAATTGTTGGGTTCTTAGTGGCTACATCATTTTTAGCTTTAATGGTATTGATCCGGATGGGTTAGTTGATTATGAGGTCTTGAGGGCCATGCTCGAAGCAGTTCCAGTTGAGTCGCAGGACTCAAGAAAGAAGCGATTGTGATGATCGATTCGAGGATTGCAGCCGGGGGCTGAGTAATTAGCAGAGGGATTGAGATGTCACTATCTCTGACATGGGTTATGTTCTTCTAGCTTTCCATGTCCGAATGAAAACGAGAGCAGGCATGAGATTTTCAGAGTTTGGATGTAGACCCAACATGGGGCTAGATGGTTTCGGTTTGTTAGTGGAAAGTATGGTAGTGTGGGAATGCACAAGAGTATTCTTGTGGTATGGTTTGCTTGAGATGAGATCAAGGGTTTGCTTTCTTTGAATTTAGTTAAGATCCGATGCTAGTTGATTATTCTAGGTGATCAAGGAAGGTGAATTAGGGGAGAAAACTTTTGTTGTCTCTGATGTATCCTGACTATAAGAATGTTGCCCCTAGTATTTAAGAATGATCCTCATGATGAATTAATGGTTGGGGATTTGTAAGCAAGGAGTGTGGTAGTCCATTTGTTTCTAGATAGGAAGTCGGTGTTATGAATAGACTGTCAGAATTGTTGTTTGTCCATATGCATGAGATTCTTGATGATAGAGGCGGTTATGAATAGGAGGTTTCTGAGGTCTCCATCTGAGATTCAAAATCTCTTTGAGTTTTCTTGGTCTTTATTTGGAAGATCATTTTGTGTTGTATTATACATTCCAAGGGTCAAGAATGCTATGTATCTGGTTGAGCCGGTTTGAGTTTTGGTCGGTCTCCAATGTCAGTTGGTGGTAGTTTAAACCCTAAGTGGGGGAGAGTTGGGTATTCTACTTGAAAGATCTACGATCTGTTCGGATAGTTGGTTTTAGAATAATGTATCACAGGAATCTATGGTTCGAGTATGCGAGACTTTAGTCCAAGATTTGGTGAAGTCGGAGGTGTAGAGTAAGTTTCCGTTTGATGTATGTGCTCAGGAATGCATGAGTTGTCTTTGCGACATGAAGTTGTTGCTCAAGGATCTCATTTTAGTCAATGGTTACTTTCGGGAATGTCGATGTATAGATTGAGAGGCGCTTAGGTCGCTCAGGTTGAGAATAGGTTGTTGAGGGATTTGTCAACTCGTAGTACAAATTTATATCTATAGTCTGGGTTGGGCAGTTGTTCATCGATAAATCAGCTTCAAAGTTTGGTATGTTTAGTTCCACATGGGTTTTGTTCAGTAGTGAATTGAATCATTGGATTAGTTGCTAATGCATTCTCAATCGTTGGTCATTTCGTTGATCGTCACAATCTATACATTGTACATTTTGATTTATGGGTTTGGGTACCCAAAATTGTTGGTTATGGAAGTATTATTCATAGTGAACTCGGGTTTGTCAGGAGGAGTGTATGTGGAGTGAGTATGATAGCATGATGACACTTGGCTCGTGTTATTGGTGTGGTTCTTATTTGGGTTACAACTTCTAATTTGGAACAAGAGTACAACTTCCTACGTCATCCTCTGGTTGTGTGTGACCATGTTTTCATCTGATTTTGCATTGGTAACATATTATGCTATGAAAGGAATTGTGTGTGATAGAAGGGTATGACTCGTATCGTGTTTGGTTAGTGTTGAGATGGACATTTATTAGGTCCCTGCAAGTTGGTGGATTGATGGTTGAGTATCTTTAGTCCCCTATGGTGCTTGTAGTAAATCTCCAGGCCCGTGATGGAATGACAACAAGATCAACTTAGTACCGTGAGCTTATCATTTTAGTGGTTAGAAGGTGTCACGATGTATTGTGAACCAGTGGATGTCTAATTCATATGGGTGGGACTCGGTAGTCATTTGATTTAGACTCTTAGGTCCTAGAGTGTTAGTCTTTGGCATTGGAAGTGTTGTAAGATTGCGGGTCGGCCCATGGCATTCACTAAGTAGATGGGTATTTGTGGGAGTGTTGTGAGTCTACAATTTGGCTTGTAGCCTTCACCAGATTGAGTTTAACCATTACAGGAAAGGTGGTGATACTGTGGGAAAGCCTAACATTCATGGGGTTGAGGAAGGTTATAGGCCAATTTGGGTTCGGGTGTGATGTAAGACTATGGCCGGGTCGGTAGTATTCATCTATAACATAGTGGACTAGCTTTTTTTCGCATGTAGGTCGGTTACCTCATCCCTTGAGGAATTTTGGAGCCATGTTGGCAAACAGTCTAAGGTAACTTTTGTCAATTAGACTCTTGGGTGGAGTCTCGATGCATGACCATGCATGAGGTTGTCAGTCTTAGCAGATGGTTAGGGATTCTGCATCCCATTTTAGTATAAGGTTAGCATGGAATCAAGAAATCTTAGGTAGATCAAATATGAAAATCTGTGGTTATCAGAATGTGTGTTATGTATTGGTCTGGCACTTAGGGTGAAACTTGCGTTGGGAGTGGCCTTGTTTTCAAATGAAATGTTTTAGCCACAAAAAAGATAGGGATTCTGTCTTTCCAGTGCTCAGCAAAATAATTCAGGGTCAGAAGATTTTTGTTCGGTTCGGATTGTGAATTGGAGTTTTTATGGATGTACGATGTTATAATTTTGTCTGATGAGAAGACAGACACGGTTTAGGGTTCCCAGTTTTCGGTCAGAGCAGTGGGGTTCTCTTTCGATTGCAGAAGACAGAGTGATAAGGTTCATTTCTTCGCCAATAGGTGTGGTTTCTGCTAAGAACGAGCTCTGATTGCGGCATTGAAGAGGTTTGTCTATTATGATAGTGGAAGTAGTAAGGAATGATTTCAAGGATGAAATCTAGTTTAAGTAGAGGAGAGTTGTAACATCCTGTTTCAAGAACTTCTATTTCAGGATTGTGGACAATAAATGGATCAAATGGAGGCCTTGGGATTCATTGGAATGAAGTTTAGAATCTATTAGAGGTGTATGATGTTGGAAAATTCATTTAAACCTTGGATTGTTTGATGGAAGCTAAGGGGTAAAATGAGAAAGCTTATACTTCAGGCTTCGTGCATAATTTAAGGTTTTTAGTTCAAGATGTTTTTAGTTAGAAGTATCAATATAGAGTTGTAGATCTCATAGTTACCTTTTCGTGGGTATAAAGATTATTGGAAACGAAGTTGAAACGAAGAAGTTATGGTTGTTCGAAGTTTAGCTGGAAAAAGGAGTCTGGTATGTTGGGCATAAACTAGCTAGTACGTTGGGCGTACTAGGCTAAAGGAAGTTGCATTTTTAGGGTGTTACGTTGGGCGTAAGTTTAGGTACATCGGGTGTATCACCGCAGTGCAAAAACCCTATTTTCGTGGTTTTGAACTCTATTTAAGGAATCTAACCCCTTGGGATCCTTGGTAACATTAGCCTCCACCCTCTTGAGCCTCCAACTCAAAATCCTAGCCCCTAGATCAAATCTTGAGCATTTCTATGTGTTTTGAGTGCATTTTGGATGAAAAAGAAGTTCAAGCTTATTGATTGTTGAAGCTCAATCTTATGGATCCATAGCCTACAATACTTTTCTCAAACCTGGAAGGTATAAAGCTTGAATCTTGATGATTTATTTGTTAGATCTAGCTATTTTTGGGTTTTATGAGCTCTTTGGTCACTTTAGGGCATAAAGTTTAGATCTTGAAAGTTTGTGACGTTGTTATGGATATAGCTGGAAACTTTATCCATCTAAACGTGATATTAATTTAGATATGAAGGTTTGAGACTTGGACTTAATGACTTAAGTTGAGAAAGATGCATTTTTGGTCTCTTTGAGACTTAGAGACTAGATCTTGGTTGTTTGGACCATCCTAATGGATAAAGTTGGAAACTTTATCCATTACGGAGCTATTAAGAGTCATAAAAATTTGATCTTGGTCCCTTTCTTCCCTCCATGCAAGAGTCATGATGCTTTGGTTTGTGTATTAAGTTAGTATTTTGGTGTATGGACTCCATCTCGCCGTTGTAAGTCATGAAGTTGGAAACTTTATGACTTAAAATGTTATTTGGGACCAGATTTTGAGCTTTGGACGTGAGATCTTAATGAAATAAGCACTTTATGAAGGTGAATAGAATTGGCCGAGTATGATGGGCGTACCTAGTAGTACGTTGATCGTACCAGGTTGGAGCCTCATAATTAGGAAGGGATCTACTACGCTGAGCATAGTGACCTAGTACACCAGATGTACTCAGTCTGTATTGTCCTCATTTAACTTTTTGTATTTTTGACTTTGACCAAGTTTGACGTAATGGCATTTTGGGTAATTTGAATTATAGTTTGAGATTTGGGTCCATGTTAATTGCATATGTGACCGATAGAGATAGATTTTGGAGAAATGATCAATGTGGCTATTCGTTCAGACTATAATGCGAGTCTCTTCACTCTACTTGTTGATCTCAGGCACCAATGCCGGCCCTTTCAATTATGTTGTAGTATAGTAGTGGTCTTTTTCACACTTATTGATATACTTGTATGTACTTGTTGTCTTTGTGGCCATTACTAGTATTATTGTATGTTATATGCATAGAGCCAGTATGGGCTTAAAGTCATTATGGACTCGGGTTTGATACTGACCTGACACAGCCACGTGCTATTATATTTATATATGTCTGTTGTATTTGTGTTGAATTAGGTGTCTAAGCTCATAACTAGAATTAATATGTACTTGATTTGATAGTAGCATGGTCCTTTTGGGTTGCCTTCACTTTAGCAACTTGACAAGATGACATATGGAGAGAGAGGTTAATAAATGATTTATTAATATATTATGAAAATAATATTTTAATTAGAAATCATATTATTTAATTAGTATTTAATCAAAAATTAATTTGGAATTAATTTTGTGGTTAAAGGAACTTATTGAAAGAATAAGGGTTGTTTTGCAAATCATTGATAGTTGCAAAACTGGGTTGCCGGACTCCTTTAGAATGTAGTGGACGAAAAACTATAAGGAGGTCCTATAGATTTCTTCCAAGGCTCCTAGAGGAGTAGTCAATGGGCCGCTTAAGGCCTAAGCAGGGAATTAGGGTTTCCACTTGAAAACCCTAGCAACCTCAGCTATTTAAAGACCCCAAGACCTAGGGTTTTCAGCAATTTCTTAGAGCATAGAAACCCTAGGGCAATTTTTTGCATATTCCCTCCTCTCTCCTCTCATCCTCTTGCAACAAGTGTTTGTGAGTCATTAGAGGTGCAACATTTGAGGCACTCTTTCAAGAGTCAAGATCAACAAAGGAATTCTTGTTATTACTATATAACAAGCAAGGTAATCTTCTAAACCCTTTTCTTATGTGAATTTCAAATTATATATATGCTAGATCTAGGGTTTTGCTTTGGAATTCAATTTGCATGTTTAATTAGTGAAAAACTTAGATCCAAATAATTTAGGGTTGCATTATCACATAGGATGTTATTATGCTCAAAACCCATCAGTGGTACTAGAGCCTAGGATGTTTTTCAATTGAATTTGATGCCATAGTGAATTTTCCAAAAGAGAAGGGAGAAAATTCGTCAGTCTTTTCTTGGAACTCAGCGGGTTCATAGTGAAACTCGACGAGTTGGGTCGACTCGATGAGTTCAAAGCCTGACTCGATGAGTTGACTCTTCAGATGCATGATTTTTCAATTTTCAGATCTTGATTGGATTAGGATAATTATCATAATTCGTTTTAATGTCTAAAATTGAATTTTCTAAATCGTAATCTGATTTCCTTATTAAATAAGATTGGTTTGGTCAAATTTTGAGATAATGACAAAATTATTTTATTAATTTAATTATTTAAAATATGATCTAGTAATTTTGAAAAGTTCCAAATTACACCCTTTTGGTTTCGAAATTTAAAATTTAATTTTGAAATATATAATTCTAGAACCCTAGTGTTTTAGAAGTTTAAAATACACCCTTATACTATATATAATATTAAAAGTATAATATACATATATATATATATATATATATATATATATATATACATATATATATATATATATATATATATATATATATATATATATATATATATATGTGTGTGTGTGTGTATGTGTGTGTGTATGTATAAGAACAATCAGTCTTACTGTGAGTAGGCATCATTCACGAAGTTGGTCTATAAGGGTGTTTAAAGAAGTGACCTATAAAATGACCGCCATTGGGTATCAACTCTTACACACCGCACTCTTGACTAGTGGAGGGTCGTCAGCCGAACAGGTAGGATAGGACATTAAATCCTCAATAATAAGTATAATGAAAAATATAAAGTAACTAAATGTTTTTATAAATTCCCAATCTTAGTTACTTTAGGAAAATGTGAATTTGATGTTAATCCATGAAATTGCACATTGCACTGTATAAAGTCATAGTGAAGCGTGTGTGGTTAACCGACACACTAATATGGACTTGTAAAGCGTGGCAATGGGTAACTCGTAAATTATTATTGATCACTGGAGCATGTGTGGTTAACATGCACATTGATTAGGTGGTAAATGACATTGAAAGTACCAAGCTAATTTGCATGGTTATTCATACTTTGTTTGTGATCCTCGGTATCCAAGTCACAAATGTGAAGGGCATAATCGAGATTAAACATGCCATTGAACAGTTCAATGAATCTCAAAAGATCTAGGAATTTCATTTCATTCAAAAACTCAATTCATTTTAAATTTCGTTTTCATGGTGGAATTAGTAAATCGTCATTTACTACCTTCAATAATTTACAATTGGATTACGGAATCCCTCTTCCTAATTGTGAATTATTGTGTTGGGTCCTAGACTTAATATTTCATTTTGGGTGTTATATTAAGGATTCCTTATCTAATCAAAACTTGTCCTTCTTCCTTTGCAGATGTCAACTTCCAACAACGCTTCCAGTTCCTCCAACAACAACTCCAACTCTTTCTCGCTCTTGAGCATTTGATCCAAGGTGACATTCGATTGGTCCAATTTTAATGATTGGATTCACAACATCATAATGGCCTTGAGTTTCGAGGACAAGGAATACGTCCTCGACAAGGATCTGAACGAGATATTCGAAACCAAAGCTACTCCTGAAGAAATAGCCGAGTATAGGGCTCACTGCAAGGATGCTACTAAAGTGTCTTGTATTATGGCAGCCACTATGACTCCTGAGCTACAACGGTTCTAAGAGGACTATTGGCCTTACGAGATGTGAAAGGACTTGATGGAGAAGTACCATCAAAGAGTGCATCAAGAGAGGTACAAAATAGTTAGGTCATTCATCACCACCAAGATGAAAGATGGAGAGCCCATCACGACCCACCTGCAAAGGATGTAACGCTATGTGGATCAACTCTTGAAGCCGAATGTGAACTTTGATGTAGAGGTGGCTATTAACATAGTCTTTCACTCTTTGCCTCCTAACTATTATCAGTTCAAAGTGACTTATCATATGAGCAATGAGGAAGTCACATTGAGTAAAATTCAAGGCTTGCAGAGAACTGCTGAAAGTCAATTGAAAGGGAAAAGTATCGAATCTACTCCTACTACTGTTGCTGCTCCAGTCCTGATTATTAGACAAAGAAAGGGGAAAAAGAGGAAAGCTCCCTCAAAGTCAAACTAGAAGGGAAAGTCCCATGAAGGGTCCTCTAGTGGATCCAAAGCAAAATCCAGTGCTAACGCCCCTCCTGTCATAGATCCAAAAGAAGTAACGTGCTTCTATTGTCAAGACAATGGGAATTGGAAGAGAAACTGCCCCAAGTACCTGCAGGATATCAAGGATGGCAAGATCAAGCCTACCTCGGCAGGTATGTACACTATATTGTCTAAAAACTCATCGCATTCTTATTCTTGGGTCCTTGATACAGGATGTGGTTTTCACATTTGCTCTGACTTGCAGGGACTAAAAAGAAGTGAGAATGTGGAGCTTGGGAAGATGAACCTGATAATGGGCAATAGGAGATCATCACCTGTTACCAAGATCAACGTTTATTCTTTAAAGCTTTGTAGTGGGCTACGTTTAGTCTTAAACAATTGTTGCTACTCGTCAAAAATGACGAAGAATATTATTTCCTTTCATGGTTTGTACATACAAGGTTTTAGATATTCATTTAATAATGAAATTGGTTCTATTAATGCTTACTATAATGGTGTATTTTATTTTGAAACATTGCCTTGTGATGGTGTACATGAAACTCTGATGGTTGTAGACAATTTAGGAAATAATGTGTTACAAATGGATTCGTGTAATGCTTTAGACAAAGCATGTTTGTGGCACTCTTGTCTTGGACCTGTCAACAAAAAGCGCATTCCTATGAAAGAGGTGAGGGATTGTTGGATCTCATACACACCGATGTGTGTGGGCCCTTCAGATCCACCATAAGGGATGCAAGTCAGTTTTATGTGACTTTTATCGATGATTATAGAAGATATGGATATATCAACTTCATCAAGCATAAGTTAGAAACATTTGAAAAGTTCAGAGAGTTTAAACATGAAGTCGAGAATCAATCGGGCAGGAAGATCAAGATGCTCAGATCCGATAAGGGTGGTGCGTGTCTTAGTATCGAGTTCCACAACAACCTCAAGGAATGTAAAATTATTTCACAAATGTTACCTCCCGGGACACCACAGCTTAATGGTGTGGCTGAGAGGTGTAATCGGACCTTGTTGGACATGGTTCGTTCCATGATGAGTCGAGATTCGCTTCCGATATCGTTTTGGGGGTATGCCTTAGAGATTGCCGCCCATATCCTTAATCTAGTCCCTACAAAGAAGGTTGCCAAAACACCTCACGATATGTGGACAGGGAAGGTTCCCTCGATGGCACAAATCAAGGTTTGGGGTTGTGAAGCTTTCATTAGGCGATAGACTCACAACAAGCTTGATCCTTGAAGTGAGTGGTGTATTTTCATCGGCTACCACAAAAGTCCTTTGGATACTTGTTCTACAGACCTAGTGAGAACTTGGTCTTCGTAGCACGAAGGGGAGTTTTCTATGAGAGGGAATTCATATCCAAAGAGGACAGTGGGAGTATAATTAATCTTGAAGAAATTCAAGAGTCAAGAGATGAAGGAACCTCTAAAACTGTCGCTCAACCCGAGGAAGAAATTCATGTTGAACCAATTGACTAGTCATTACCTCTTAGGCATTTGAGTAGAGTTTGCATTCCGTCTGTGTTGTATGGTTTCCATATAACTGCAGACGGTGATACGTTTATCAGTGATAGTACATTGATAAACTTGGATAAACCTTCTAGCTACAAGGAAGCGATGAGGGCCCCTGAGTTTTCCAAATGAAAAGAGGCAATGGACAACGAGATCCATTCCATGTATGACAATCAAGTTTGGAACTTGGTTGACAATGTACCAGGTCGCAAGACAGTTGGGTGCAAATGGATCTTCAAGAAGAAGACCGACATTGATGGAAAGTTCCACATGTTCAAGGCATGATTGGGTGCGAAGGGCTTTACTAAAACCTCGGGGGTTGACTATGATAAGACATTCTCACCAGTAGCCAAGATCAAATCTATTAGGGTTATATTACCCATCGCTGCGTTCATGATTATGAAATATGGCAGATGGAAGTCAAAACCGCTTTCCTTAATGGAAAGTTGGTTGAAGATGTTTACATGAGTCATCCTGAAGGTTTTGTTGATGCTAAATACCCCAATAGAGTGTGTAAGCTTGAGAAATCAATCTATGGATTGAAACAAGCTTCTCGTAGATGGAATCTTTGCTTTGATGAAAAAGTCAAAGAGTTTGGTTTCTCTAGAAGTGAGGATGAGTCTTGTGTATATGTCAAAACTAGTGGGAGTATAGTTAGATTTCTAGTGTTGTATGTTGATGGCATACTACTCATACGAAACGACGTTCCAACCTTGCAGGAGGTTAAATCCTAGCTTGGAAAGTTTTTCTCTATGAAGGATCTAGGAGAGGCTGCTTATATTCTGGGAATAAGGATTCTGAAAAATAGGAGTAAAAGAATCATTGGACTTAGTCAAAGTAGTTACTTGGATAAAGTGCTAAAACGTTTTAGCATGGAGAATTCCAAGAAAGGAGAGTTGCCTATGCAAAGCAATACCAAGCTGAGTAAGATTCAGAGTCCGAGTACCGATGCCGAGATGGCAGAAATGAGTCGGATTCCATATGCTTCCGTCATTGGATCAATCATGTATGCTATGACATGTACTCGCGCTGATGTGGATTTTGCTTTGAGCATGGTCATCCGATATCAAGGGAAACCGGGTAAAGCTCATTGGATACCACTTAAGAACATTCTTAAGTATATGTGAAGAACAAAGGACTAGGTCCTTGTGCTTGGAGGCAGTAATGACTTAAGAGTCACAGGGTATAGTGACACCAGCTTTCAGACTAACAGGGAAAACTTCCGTTCTCAGTCAGGCTGGGTGTTTACTCTTAATGGAGGAGCTGTAACTTGGAAAAGTTCCAAGAAGGAGACTGTGGCTGATTCAACCTGTGAGTCAAAGTATATAGCCTCAAGTGAAGCGTTAAAAGAGGCTATATGGTTGAAGAACTTGATTGCAGACCTTGGAGTTGTTCCAGCCATAAAGGAGTCCATGGAGATTTTCTATGATAACGAAGGAGTGGTTGCATTGACCAAGGAACCAAGGGATCATGGAAGATCTATACATATCGATAGAAAATACCACTTCATTAGACATCGGGTATAAGAAGGACTCCTCATCGTCAAGAGGGTATCGTCAGAAGAGAATCCTGCAGATCCCCTCACAAAGGGTCTGAGTGCGATTAAGCACATTCAGCATGCGAGGAGCATCGGTCTGAAGGATGATATTAGTTTTAATGATTAGATAGACATTTAGAAACTTGTAACAATATAAATGTAATTGACATTTGATGATTATATAATGTAGAGTTATATATTAGTAATTTTTTACTATCTATTGTCAATTTTTTATTTTGTGTTTCACCTTTGCGTATTTTACTTCCTGAATAATTGGATTATTTGAATATCCACAGTCGATCATACTTTGGAAGTAAGTAGTGAATTAAGACGGTCATGAATTGGTTTGTAGATTGTCTAAGTGTTTAGACATAGCAATGTTTTGCTGAAACGTTCATGAGTACTTCTGAAATGGAGATTTGAGTACTGGATTAATCCCATGCTCATTTGAATTACTTCATGGAATTTATCATGAGTAATTGTGAAAAGATAATATTGTATAGTCTTAATACCGAGATATATGAGTTGTTGTTTATGAGTTGGTTGTGCATTGATAATACATAAATGCATCAGTAAGTTGATGTTATAAAATGTATTGTTGTGTATGATTGATGAGTAAATAGTAAAAGCATATAAGTCAAATTTTATCTGTTCCTTTTGCCTCAAGGGTTAAAAGCGATATCTTGGGCCCTCGATGATTTTGTATTGACTTATGTGCCAGACCCGATCAGGACTAAGTTGATGTGTTCAATTAAGTTCCTTGTCATACAACTTAGAAATCAGGAAACAAACAGTTGGAAAATGAGAATCATTCTGTTCCATGTCATTTTTCCACACGATATCTTGTAGAATGGAGGATTATACGATCCCTTATCTTAAGGACACACAACTGACTAGGTCAGAGTTCGACAATAGCTTTTGAGAGCTACGATTGCCAATCAAATTCTGAAGTCGTACCCGCAATTATAGTTATTAGACTTATCCAAGTGGGAGACTGTTGGATAAGGTATCAAAGCCCATAACTATAATTGGTATGTACTTTATTTGATAGTAGCATGGTCCTTTTGGGTTACCTTCACTTTAGCAACTTGACAGGATGACATATGGAGAGAGAGAGAGGTTAATAAATGATTTATTAATATATTATGAGAATAATATATTAGAAATCATATTATTTAATTAGTATTTAATTGGAAATTAATTTGGAATTAATTTTGTGATTAAAGGAACTGATTAAAAGAATAAGGGTTGTTTTGCAAATCATTGGTAGTTGCAAAACTGGGTTGTTGGACTCCTTTAGAATGGAGTGGACGAAAAACTATAGGGAGGCCCTATAGATTTTTTCCAAGGCTCCTAGAGGATTAGTCCATGGGTTGCTTAAGGCCTAAGCAAGAAATTAGGGTTTCCACCTGAAAACCCTAGTAGCCTCAGCTATTTAAAGACCTAAGACCTAGGGTTTTCAGCCAATGCTTAGAGCATAGAAACCGTAGCCAATTTTCTGCATATTCCATCCTCTCTCCTCTCATCCTCTTGCAACAAGTGTTTGTGAACCATTAGAGGTGCAACATTTGAGGCACTAAGCTTTCAAGAGCCAAGATCAACAAAGGAATTCTTATTATTAGTAGATAACAATCAAGGTAATCTTCTAAACCCTTTTCATATGTGAATTTAGAATTATATATGCTAGATCTAGGGTTTTGCTTTGGATTTCAATTTACATGTTCAATTAGTGAAAAACTTAGATCCAAAGTAATTAGGGTTGCATGATCACATATGGTGTTATTATGCTCAAAACCCATCATGTGGTACTTTAGGAAACTCACTAAGATTTATGATTATAGTTTATGTTTATGGTTTTAGGTACTTTCATTTTCAAAAGTAAGGGTTTGGCTTGATCGCATTGCATCCCATTGAGTTTTATTCTGCACTGAATGTTTACAAATTACTCTGATGTTTTGAGAATACTTTGACTTTGATCGTCTTTTGGAATAATGAATGAATAGCTTTAACTTATTTAAAATGATATTTCTACTTGGTATTTTTGGGACGTTATAATGTTAACATTTAATTCATATATCACTCCATATGTAAGGACATACAAAAAAATAGCCAAGATAACAAAGGCTAAAAATGTCAAACATCTAAATTAGCTCCAAACCTTTCAATCATTTCTATTAGCAACCTCTAACCAGCATCTAAAAGTATTCACATCGGACGTACAACAAAATACAACATCAAACTTGAATTTTATGTGAGACACATAATTTTTTTTACTCGCAATAAATTTTATAAATTAACATTACATAAAATTTAACTCTATTTAGACAAAAATTATATAACTTCAATATTGCACTTTAAACCTTAATAACATATCATAGTGTAAAGTATGTTGTATGAAATGTATCATGTACAACCTGACCCAAGTCCTCACACTCTCAACACCGCTGCTCCAAGCAACATACACACTCCTAGGAATTCATACCATATATGTTAGTCAATAATGGAAAGGCGGAGGGTCATCATATGTATCATGTGGCTCTATCATGCAATATGCCACAAGATACTATCACTACAATAAATGGTACAAGAACGTCTTACAAGGCCCCTAACCAATGACTGCATGTACTAGTCCAAAGGTAATGAGCCAAAGACAAACTCTTAATGCAAAGAATTTCTAGAATTATTTAATGCCTCTCAATTTCACAAACTCTCAAGTCAATACCTCTCAAGGTCATCTCACCTTCTACCCAATGCATGGGATGCATATATGTACATGATTAGCTATCTAACTTGCACTAACTCTTAAGTGTGCAGTTTCAACAAAAGAAATAAATATATATCATGCATAACAACACACACTACCACTTATCATGTCAACTATAGTATTATCCATAATAATTCCATAATTATTAGTAAAACATGCAGTAGAAGAACAAACATATATAGGCATGTAATCATTATCAAATATCCATAACATATACGCTAACAAAACCAATAAGTACATATAGATACAATTAACTTGAAACTATTTTGTTTTAGCTTCAAAGTCTGGTATATCTACATGGCATAATAGATTAAGACATCCCTCTAGTCATGTCTTGGATGTTTTAAAGAAAGATTTTAGTATAAGTTATGAGGACTCTGCGAGATCTTTGTCACATGGCAAAACAAACAAAACCCTTTTCCATTGAGTGACCATAAAACTGCAACATTGGGCGATATTGTTCATATAGACGTGTGGAGTCCGTATAGGGTACCAACTATTGACGGGTTCAGATTTTTCTTGATTATTTTACAAGATCTTCTTTGGTATTTTTACATAAAAATAAATTTAATATTTTAGCAAAGTTACAAACGTTTTATAATTTACTTTAAATTGGTTTGAGAAAATCATTAAGATTGTAAGGTTCGCTATTTTTTTATGGAAAAATGTATACTTCATCAGACTACATGCATATATACTCCTTAGTAAAATGACATTACTAGAAGAAAACATCGATCATTTACTAAATGTTACTAGATCATCGTTGTTGCAAAGTGGACTTTCTTTAAAGTATCAGAGTCATCTTGTACTTACAATAGTCTATCTTATTAATCGAACTTCTAATGTGTTAAAAAGAAGAACTCCCTTTGAAATGATTTATGATAGAATACCATCATCATGACATTTATGTGTATTTGGAAGTCTTTGTTTTCCCATAAAATTTAATTTACATGATAAACTTGAATCAAGAGCTGAAAAATGTGTGTTTATATGATACTATAGTTTTAAAAATAGATATGAATTTTTATGTTTGGAAAAAAAATATTATTATTCTCTAAGGATTTAAATCTCTATGAGCATCTTTTTCTTTTCTAAGAGTCCTCGATGGTCTTGGTGGAGGATCATCTTATAAAGGTTGCTCGAATTTTCATTGATATAAGTGTCCCACTGTTTCTCGGTGATGATAGTTATAAGTTTAATAATGGAAATTATCTTCATATGGGTAATCTAAATACTCCTAATACAAATTCTAAGTCTGAACTTTGAAGTCCTAATAGACCAACTTTGTTAAGTTTTGATAAGTGTAATGTTGATGGCTCAAGTCGAGACTCTGTTTATGACTTGGATTTCTTAGTTGAGAATCTGGAATACTTGCATTAGGAGGGACGACATGTTGATAAGAATAATTCTTCTTTTAAAAATAATCGAGTTGAGGGAAATGTGTCTGTTAAATCTTTGATTTCTCAGATGAGAATTTGGAATACTTGCATTAGGATATATGACATGTTGATAAGAATAATTTACAATATGAAAAGAATCAAGTTGAGGGAACTATGCCATGAAATCTACTCCTACAACAGTTGGTACAAGTATTTATTAAGGAAGTGCTAGAACGTCTTATAAGGTTCATAGTAAATTGGATGATTTTATTTTATAATGAAAATATAAATATGGAATTGAAAAATTGGTTAATTATTCATTTCGAGTATGGAGGTAGAGCATTATTAAGCTTGTATAGTTGTTAAGGGTTATTCATAAAAAAAAGTGATTGAGTATGGTGATATGTTCTCTCTAGTTTCCAAATTTGTTACAACTTGGTGTTTGCATACTCTTGATGTTTGTAGTAATTGGAACATGTATCAGCTTGACATTAATAATGTTTCTCTATATGGTGAACTTGAAGAAGATATTTACATGTGTCCACCTCCGGGTTATTTTACAAAATCTGATACTAGAGTGTGTAAATTAAGAAAATCTTTATATGTGCCAAAACAAGGCCCTAGAGAATATAATGAAAAGTAGATTTCTTTTTTAACCGAATACATATTTATTCAAAGTAAAAGTGATCATTAACTTTTTACCTTAACAATATCTAATTATTTTGTTTCTTTGTTAGTATATATTGTTGATATAATATTGACAGGAAATTCATATTTTGAAGTTGAGAATGTTCAATATTTTCTAAAAATTATGTTTTAAATCAAAGATTTACGACATGACCATAGGCAAGTCACGATGTAACAAGCTAAATTGATGAACACATATCTGGAGGATTAGTTAGAATGCGACTTGTATTTGGTCACAATGTGACAAGGGCTACAACCCAAGCCCATGAACTTTTAGGTTTTCATGCGTATTTAAGAACCCCAAAAATCGGATTTAGGGTTCATTTCTCAGCCTCCATCTCTCTCAAACCTTAGAAACCCTAACCATAGTCGATTTTGGTGGTTTTGGCTCATTTTAGTGGTTTTGGTGCTCTTTAAAGGAAGTAGAAGGAGAATTGGTGTAAGGATCAAGTAGGCAACACTTTCTTAGCTTTGATATCACCTTCTGGACCATTTGTAAGGATTCAAGCTTCGAACTTTATGGTTTATTCTCTTATATCTAAACTGTTTTAGTCCCTTTTGGTTCATGCTTTTGATTTGAGTGAATGGATGGAATAAAGTTGGTAACTTTATGGTCCTCCAAAGTCCCTAGAGAATCATAGCTTATGGATCTAAGAATTGGGTGTGGATTGTGAACCTTTCATGAGTTTTAGGTCATTTTCTTACCTTTTGACCTAGGTTGGGTAGAGCAAATGCATGGAGCATTCATGTCTATAAAGTTGTCATTTATATGAACCTCTGGAGTCCCTTCAATCTTTCTGGAAATTTGGAGTTGAAGACTTAATGGATTAAGGACTCAAACCATTAAGATTTTGCCTCATAAAGTGGTTAAGTCATGACATGAAAAATGTCACGACATGAAAATGGAGGATCCCTCGATTATCTTATCATGTTAGGGTTCACATTGTGATGCCTGCAGAGTGAGTTGTCTGTAACCGAATTGGCTGAGTTGGTACGAGACTGAGTTGGAATCAGGCTAAGTGCATTCTCATGATGTGACCAAGGGTTGGTCACGACATGAGGGTCAATTTTTAGTAATGTTGGCTATTGACTTTTACTTTGACCATTGACTTTCAGCATGGGTTGACTTTTGGTCAAACTAAGGGTTTTGGAGTGTAAACTGAGAGGGTACTCTTTGTTGTTGTTTGGTGCCTTGTAGCATCAAACTTTGTTGGGTAAGAGATGGGGTGCTCAGCTACTACTTGCAAGGTGAGTCTTCTCACTATACTTGTCTGTGTGGTAGTATACGTATGCTGACCAGCTAGATCTTTTTTGTTGATTTCTGTTATATGTGAACTAAGTTGTTGTTAACTCCTAGACTGTTGTGAGTCTATGGGTCTGTTGATAGTCCCCAGGCTTTCTGATAACCCATGAGGTGTGTTATTAATCCACAAGGCATCTTGTTAGCCCATTAGGACCGCTGACAGTCCCCAGAGTTGTTGATAACCCATAGATGATTATTATATTGTGTTTTATGCTATATTTTAGGGAACTGGCTAAGCTTTGTCCTTACAGTTGTGGATTAAATATTTTGTAGGTATTTATTGGATTATAAAGGTGGGACTGTACACACACATCTACAATTTTATGATTCGAGATTCCACTTTGTATTCATTACAACTATGATTCCTGAATATTGGGTTATGAACAAATGGGTTGCCCTGAATGTAATTTTGTAAAAATGGATGTTTTATGATTTTAAAAATGGAAAAAGTTAGCCTGGGAATTTTGGTATGTTACTACTTTGGAACTCTTACTTGAGTATGGTCTATTATGGTGTAAATATATTAACACACCATTAGATTTATCAACCATGCTTAGTAATAAAGGTGTTAATGAAAAGATAATTTGTTAATAAATTTCATAGGATATCAGCAGGTTATTGGTAAATTAATTTTTCTCACTAACATACAACATGATATTTCTTTTTCATTTCAGACATTAAGCATGTTCATGCACTCTCCTAGAAAGTCTCATTTAGAACTTGTTATTAGAGTGCTTAGGTATTTGAAACTTAATCATGGTAAAATGATTACAATTAGAAAAACTAATAATAGAAACCTAATTGCACATGTTGCTGCTGAATGGGAAAGATGTTTAAGTTCACGAAGATCCGTTACTGGTTTTTGAGTGTTTTTGAGAGAATCCTTAGAATTCTGGAAAAGTAAAATACATGACACATTGTCATGATCTTCCGTTAAGGTGGGATATAGAGATTTTGCCTCTATTACATGTGAAATACTTTAGATTACAAAGCTTTTGAGATATTGAATATGAAAGTTCATTGTCCTACTAAAATTTGGTGTGATAACAGATCTACGATTCAGTTAAGTTTGAATACTATTTTCTATAAAAGGACCATGCACATAGAAATTGATGTACACATGGTTTAGGAAAAAGTGTTAGACGGAATTGTTAAAGTTAAAAACATTGCATGTAAGGAACAAGTTGTTGATGTGTTTACAGTCTTTAAGTGGAATCCAAAATTCCTACTTGTCTGAGAAATTGATAATGTTTGACCCTTGCCTAAGTTGAGATTTGTTAGAAAATGGTGTTTATAGTCACAACAATTGGTAATATTACTATTAATAGTAGGGTCCTTTTGGGTTACACGTAAGGACATAAATAAGCAATAAATGACATGGGAAAATTATAGCGACTTGACTTGTTAATTAATTAATAGTATTGAAATAATTAAATGAAATTTAGAAGTTTTGGAGGATTAAAAAAGATAAATACACAATCAGATAATTACCATTTATAGGGATAATTATTAGGTGACTAGATAAATATCTTTTAAGGGTTTAAAACCTACCCTATAAATGGAGAGGTCAATGGTCGGATTTTGATGATGAATTTTCACAAACCCTAACCAAGAAATCGGCAGCCTCGATTTTTTCCCGAAACCTACTAGATCCTGCCCCCACGGCATGGTGGCTTTATGGTTGTGGCGCGACATCATAGGTTTCCAGTCTTAGGATTTTTGGTCCTCGTTCAATGTGTTTATTCCATGGGTTGATGTTGGATTTTTTTTTCTGAGTGACTTAGGTGCGACTATGAAAGAGGAGTTCTACCTTGGACTCTAAGAATTCATCAAGCAATCAAAGATCTATGAAGGTCTAAACGACTACAAAAGGTATGTATTCTTGCATAACAAAGTTGAAATAGACAAGTTGTTCATAGATTAGGTTTGGGCCTATTGAGGATAGAAGAATTTTTGCATCCGTTGTTATAACACAACAGTGGTATCAAATCCTACTGTTCGCATCTATTGCACTTTAGGTTATAAATTCTTGTGTGTTTAATTGAGTTTCCATGCTTAGATCTGATCTAGATCCTAAATTTTAAATCAGTCTTAAATGTTTTAGAAATTAAACTATATAAAAACAATAATCATTGAAATGTTCTCTCGTCCTCGCGGCGCGATAGGTCCTCCCACACAGAGCAGAGGGTCTGATCATAATTCGAGTTTAGTTCTGGACCATAACGTGGTGTGCTTATCTCCATAGCGTGGTGCCACTATTCATAAATCACTTTCGTTTATAAAAATACTAGTTGTCCTGTTTTTCTGCCCCTTAAGATATCTGCCTCGATTTAGTTCAACATGCAAATTTGTCAATTTTACCATAATTGGAAAACATTATGCAAATTAGCTTAATTAGTTGATTAATTAATTAAAATTCAAAGAATAAAAAATTGTTGATTAAATGCTTTTTTATTTTTTAATTATTGGCATTACATCCTCACATATCCCATTCGAATTAATAGACATAAAATTTAAATGGTTTAAATTATGTTATACATATGCTAAAATTGTATTATATATATATATATATATATATATATATATATATATATATATATATAGCATAAAAGTATGAATATTGCGTCCTTGCATGTTTGAAAGTATTGTCAGTCTCATGATGACTAGGCTCACCTACTTTAAATCCTGAAAGGAGGGTTTAAGGAGGTCTCTCTAATACCTACTGAAGTCGGCTCTTAATTAAGTAGCATTTAGTGCTCGTTACCCTCACCACCTTCTTGTGTTTTTTAGTAGAGTTACCAAAATGGTTTAATAGGGGCATATAGCTAGTTAAAAGTATTAACTAAAAGAATTAAAACAAAATCCCGTTTGACAATAATGAAAATATGAATCTTATGCTTCCCCTGGAAACTACGACTTGTCGTATATTCTTCTTGGTGCATGCATGTGTGGTTTACTGGTACGTCAAATACGAATATTATCGGAAAAAGGTATATGGTAATCATGATTCTCAAGCGTTACTAGAGTCGAGTATCATTGTAGCTTTACGTGGTCGATTCACCATTTAGATTCATGATCCTCGGCTAATCCAGTCATGAATGCTAAATGAGCAAAAAAAAGATATTAACATGCTATTGACATAGTGTCAATAAATCTTGTAAGATCTAGGAATGTCACAACTAGCATTTTTAGCTAGGAAATTCTATTCTAATATAAACATCATCCATTGTAAAAGCCTATACTCTAAGTGAATACTATACTCTATTCTCATTCAAATATATCTCATATGCTCAAATAAGGGTTGGAAACCCTAGGAATCCCGACTCAAGTTCTTTATGGACAAGGATTCTCTTATTGGGCCTAAGGGATCAATAAACTTTCAAATCGACTATTTGGGGCTCTACTTGGACCCACAATCATGGAACTAGATTTTTTTGGGCCATGAGGGCCTAAAATAATTCATTTCTATCTCTAATAGGCCTTGTTGGGCCATAAGATCCATTTCTTTTATGCCATTTTGGGCCGTGAGTTACCCACAAGGGCCCAATGGGCCGAAAAATGCTTGGAGCTTCACAAAATTTCGAACAAGGCCAAGGTTAGGCCCAAATCATTTCATTCTTATTACTCTATCCCAAATCTCGGCCCAACTCAAAATTATACAAAAAAAAAGAGAAAAGAAGAAAAATCTTGCTTATGACACCTCATGTTTGCATGGTGGATATCCATGCAAACATCACCTCAATCTTCTTATCCTCCATCTTCTTCTAAATTCGGCCAAACCCTTCATTCCCCACCATTTTCATTTCCTCCAAACACTCTCAAGAAGTCTCTAAAGAACTTATCCTCCTTCCTCTTCATTTTTGAGTTTTGGTGTGTGGTTTCAAGAGGAGTTTTCATCAAAGATCATCATCATTGGTAAGATCTCACAACCTAAATTGATTTGCTACATCTTTAAACTCAAATCACTCCTCTTACCACCTCAAATTCGTGACCATGCTCCCTAGAACTCATCAAGATTCGAAGATCACTTCAAGAAGCTAGCTAGAGTCATAACTTACACCACCTTCTACTTATCTTCATCAAAACCGAAATCCAAACCCCAAGGTGAGTTCATACCCCCTTGTTTTTGGTTTTTACTTGTTTTTGGGGGAGAATACTGATGGATTTTTAGCCATAAGAACATCCTATGTGCTCATACAAACCCTAATGCTTGGATCTAGGTTTCTCTATTGTACATGCAATTCATCCAAGACTATAAACCCTAGATCTAATATATGATAATCAATACAACATATGAATTAGGGTTTAGATCATACCTTGATTGTTATGTAGTAATATCAATCTCAAATCCTCTTTGTAATGACTTTAGAAAGCTTAGAGTCACAAATGTCACTCCTCTAATGGTTCACAAACACCAAGAGCAAGAGGATGAAGAGGAGAAGAGAAGGAGGCTGCGCAAAACGTGTGGAAACCCTAGAGAACAAGTTCACCACGTTTTTGGGGCTTAAGGGTTCTTTAAATAGTGAGGCTATTAGGGTTATCTAACAAGGAAACCCTAATTTTGATGCTTAGGCCCTAAGCAACCCATGAACCCCTTTTTAATAAGCCTTGGACGATTTCTAATGGGTTTCCCCATAGAATTCGTCCAACCTTATATTATAAGGTAATCCATAGCCCAATTGCAATTATCTTATAATTACAATTGCAGTCCCTTAAGTTGAATTAATCTCTTTTAGCCACAAACTTAATTCTTATTAATTCTTGACTAATATTAATTAAACAATATGATTTCTACTGTAATATATTATTCTCATAATATATTAATAAATCATATTTAATCATTTCTCTCCATAATTCATCCTATCAAGTTGCTTTGGTGAAGGCAACCCAAAAGGACCATGCACCATCGGGTCAAGTACATACCAAAATAGTTATGGACTTAGACACTAATCCAACAGTCTCCCACTTGGATAAGTCTAATAACTATTCCACGTATGACTTTAGATCCTGATCTGCAATCGTAGCTTTCTTAAGCTGCTGTCAACTCTGATCTTATCAGATACACGTGTCCTTTAGATAAGGGATCATATATTCCTCCATTCTAGATATCGTATAGACTGAGACATGGATCTAAATCATTATCTCTGTCTATGTGCTGTTTCCCGAATTCAGATTTATGACGACTGACAACAGACTACAATTGAACACATCAATTTAGTCCCGGCTTGGCCAAGCGCTTAGGTGCCATCACTAAATCATCGAGGGGCCCACATATATCGCTTTCACCCTACTTTTGATAAAAGGAACAGATAAACTTTGACTCAATGCTCGCTTGCACTCACTCACCGAATCACACACAATAATATGTTTTATAACACCAAATTACTGGTGCGTTTACATATTATCAATATGCAACCGACTCGCAAGATACAACTTACACATCTCGGTTTCAAGAATATAAAATGTTATCGTCTCACTAATCACTCGTGATAAAATCCATGAAGTGATCCAAGTGAGCGTGGGTTTAATCCAATGCTCAAATCATATTCATAAGCACTCATGAACGTTGCAGCAAACATTTGCTTATGTCTAATGCTCTTTAGACAATCCACACACCAATTCACGACAGTCTTCATTCATACCTACTTCCAACATATGAACGACTGTGGCCCGTTCGAATAATTTGACTGTTCTTAACCAATTAAATTATTCAAGAAGTCAAAACATGCAAAGTGAAACACAAGAATAATACTAATCCCATATGGTCTCAACCTTTGAGTAAAAATAAAACACCTTTTATTTATCACCATATCGATTACTCATTATTTGTCGTTTCGGGTAATCAACTTCTTACTTGAATTATTACCATACTTGTTCCCATGCTCTTAGCATGCACACAATTTTTACCTATGGTTCTTACTTTGTGAAATAGATCAAATGAACACATTACCAATCATACTCATTTCACAACTCCCAATCCTTTCTACAAGCGAAAGAATATCAAATTCTTGCCACTTATAGAATATGTTAGATTCTAACATTTTATGCAATGATTCTTTTGTAATGTCACTGCACTAAGGTCACAATGACTATTGCCAATGAATTACAAAGCTCTTTATCGAAAATTGTTACAAGACAATTCCATAGATGTGACGTCTCTCACTCAAAGTACATTCCTTTGAACATCCTTCTTGCATAAAAGTTTCTAATCTAGACATAGATTCTTAATATCTAACTCCCAATATGAAAACATTTCCATATTTTCCATACGACAATTCATTCTTAATAGAATCTTATCTATTCATAATAATGTCGATATGGTCCATCCAATATCATACTTCCAACTACTCACAAGCGACCAATCCTCGGCGAACTTTGGATTGTCCTTTAATAGTTGTTTTAATTATCTTAGTCAAAACGATTCTTGTCCTTTTTCCTTCTAAATGCGCTAGACATTTTGAAAATTTTAGAATGGTCAAATCTTATAGCATTTGCAATCATTCATATACCCGAAGCGTATAGGACATGATGCATAATGTGTTACATGAAGATTTAATACTTTATCAATCTTCTGCCATAATATTTTATGTGCTACGTTCTCACATTTCGAACTATGAAGAGGAATGTCGTAATCATAATCGAAATTGAAGAACACATTATGTATCTTTGACTAAAAATATTAACTTTCCACAACCTAAGCCTTTAGATTTGAAACGAGGCATAATATTCTCTCCCTTAATTATAGCAAAACAACTATTCAACCCTTACAACTTTGCAAAGTATGACTCTTGTTTTCAATAATTAATATTGCTAACTTGCAACACTTGCTTTAATAATCATACAATCATAACATTTATGCTCCCACTATCATGATGATTATTTTAAACATAACGCTTATGCTCCCACTAGCTTTGACATGTATTCAGAAACAACTTAACTTTCAGAAAAACAATGCCTATTGAATTTCTTTAAGTTAATATTTCTAATACCCAATGCTTTGATAATCTTTTATCAAGGCTTCTTGAACTTATACACTTCTCATTTAGATAGCTCATATGTGTGTCTAAATAATTAAGACTAATTGCCAAATCTCACAATTCGAATCATGGAAAGGGATACCGTAACCATAATCGAATCCGAGAATACAATTTCACAATCACTATCTTCTTAAAATCTCTATTAGTGAAAGCATTTCCTCACAGTCATTTTCATGAAGGAGGGAATCTTATGACACTTAGATTTTAATGGTGTATGTGTTCCTATCCATGTGAATTTGTGAAAAACAAAGTTTACGACAAATTCGAACTCATATGGACCGAACTTTCTTAATCTTGATTTCTTGCCTTATGGTAACATGGCTGCCCACCATGTCTTCCAAGTAGTTAAGCAGCTCACCCTTTCCCATCAATGTACTTTTCATTGATTAAGGTCCTTGCCTTTTATGCACTCAAATGAGAACTCATAGAACTCATATGCATAATTAACTCGATTGGAACGGCACAGAAACAAGATAATGTCAACACGATAGGTTGTAAACCTCAACTCGTGTGCTAGTGATGATCGATAAGGTTTATTCTTGATTAGTTCTTGAAACTTTTCAAGGCCATTAAGACTCCCACTGACTCCTTGACATATAAGATTCTTTTGTCAATGAGCATTTCTTGACAAACAAATATTCAAGAGTTAGTGTAGCTTTTATCAAGACAAAACACTTCATAAATTGGTCTTAGTTGGTTTTTGTCTTATCCAAGACATCACAACTTTCCACATTTGATGAATGTTATCAACCTTCCTAATACTTGTCACTCAATGTCACTATCTTAACTCTAAGATTTGGTTTTGGAACGAAGTATGATTGACTTCTTGATTTAACCATTTCTTCAATTCTCGATTCCTCTTCTTAGACATACAATTGCACAGAGACTCACTTAGAGGATCAATTGAGATATGGTTCTTAATCATTAAGACCTATCATAAAACATAATAAAAGGTACTCTCCCTTCTTCTTAGAATAGAGAAACTTTTATCTTTCTGCCTACTTGACTCTTCTTATTCGTTCTGCTATTGATTTAAACTCTTTTCAATCAACTAAGAATCACACTTAATCTCATAATTGTAATGATATTTACTTAACCTTAGTAAATCATGACGAATATCTTTGTTACTCTTGTGGTGGACTTGATCAACACACAACTTTGTGTACTCGATCTCCTAGTCCTTCACTTGACACTTTGTCCACGACTTAGTCTAATTTCCAAATATGAAATTTCTCATTCATCGTGCAACCAAGTTGCATGATTCCAAGTTTCTGTCCAATTGAAACTTGGGCGATGAGAAACTTTCCCTATTTGGTAAATTCTTGACCTTTCCACAAATAACATAATTAAGAATCCCATCCATTCGTTGTAGAAATATGCAAACATCAATTTTTCATAACGATTTCATTGCAAAGAAATAAATAAATACATCAAACGAAATTTATTTTATTCATAAAAGCAGCGGAAAACATTTGTCCTTACAATGCAAAATCAACTAAAAAACTATGTAATCAAATATTCCTAACAACTCTATTATAACTTTCTAAGCTCAAATCTAATCTTCGAATCCATGCGATCGAGATCCATTTCTTCGTGATTAGATTCATCTTGCTCTTTCATCAAGCTTCCTCTCTTTTCACTGATCCTGCAGAACATTCAAATGTAATCTTATCACATTACGTATTAAGAATCAAGGAATAGGAACTTAATGGAGTTAGATAGCGGATTTTACCTGAAGCACAACCATACTCTTTGACTCTCCCATCTTCTGGACTCTTCAGGCTCTCAGGGCAGACTTGTATCCAACGCCCTTTCTCTTGGCAGCAAACGCAGGTCGGTTCTCCTAGAACGTCCTCAAAAGCATGGTTGGTTGATTTTCCTAACAAATATGCTCCATTGCTTTACCAAATCATTTATGATTCAGCAACAATGAGCATCTAAGTTAGGTCAATGAGGTTTTCGTCATGATCCATCATATAATACTTTCTTTTGAACTCATTATATGATTCAGGAAGTGACTGCATAACCCAGTTCACAGCCAACTTATCCGGGAATGACGCACCCAACATTATCAACCTATCGATGTGTGATTTCATTCCTAGAACGTGGGCACACACGAGTTTACCATCTTCATGTTTCATTTCCAATAGGGCTTTAGTGACATTGAACCTTTCAATTCTTCGATCTTGTGGGTTAGGGAGAATAACGGGAGGAAGTGGAGGAAGTGAAGCATGATTTCTTGTTCCTCGATCGAATCATGGAATATCATCTTCATGTGGAAAGCTTGTTCCACGGGATTTGGGAAGACCATAGTTGTCGTACTTTGACATCTACAAAACGGGAGAAAACAAATTCAAGTTAGTTGATCGATTGAGTCCTTAATAAATCACCCACATGCGATATTAAGGCTAGGACCCAACACAATATTCCACAACTCGGGAGAGGGATGCCGTAACCCAAATTGCAGAACATTTGAAGGTAAGTGAATGACGATTCACTAATTTTCCACCATGAAAAATGAAAAACAGATTAAGTCTTAAATGTATTGAAAACTCCTAGATCCTTTGAGATTCATTGAACCTTTTCAATGGCATGTTTAAATCTCGATATGCCCCTCTAGTTTGTAACTGGGATGCCGAGGATCACAAAGCGGGTGTGAACTCATTATATTTAACATTCCTAAATTAAACTTTTAATCAACTTTTAAATTCCAAAACTTGAGGGGAAGTTTTGAAACATTTCAAAACATTAGGGTTTAGAATTTAAATATTCCAAAATCAAACTTTTCAATCAAAATTTAAATTCCAAAACTAGAGGGCAAGTTTTGAAACCCTTTTCAAAACATTAGGGTTTCAACTATTTAAATTTCAAAACAAAACTTTTGAATTCAAATTTAAACTATAAAACCTAAAGGGGAAAAATTGAAACTTTTCATAACACACGGATCAAAGAACAAATAATATAAATTAAACAATTTATTTTATCATTATCTATACTTGACCTAATTTCAATTTCTTGCAAAGTAAGTTACCCAATTAATACAAATAATCAAACTTTATCATATAAGGAAGTTATTATCTAATTAATTGGTAATTATCTTTTTTTTAATCAAGGATATACTCATAAATATGTATAAAATCAGATTTTAATGATCTAAAACAGATAAGGCAAGTATCCATGAGTAAAACAGCAAGAAATCCCGAAAATAGCTCCATCTGACACTCGAACTCGCCGAGTACCACACTGGACTCGCCGAGTTGAGGCCTACTCGCCGAGTACATCAGGCAGGGAGCTCAAAAAACGTTTTTGCAACTTGAACAAACACATAAGTCATCAATACAATAGAAACCAATCAAGTCTCGGATACCATTGATGGGTTTTTAGCCATAAGAACATCCTATGTGCTCATACAAACCCTAATGCTTGGATCTAGGTTTCTCAATTGTACATGCAATTCATCCAAGACTATAAACCCTAGATCTACTATATGATAATCAATACAACATATGAATTAGGGTTTAGATCATACCTTGATTGTTATGTAGTAATATCAATCTCAAATCCTCCTTGTAATGACTTTAGAAATCTTAGAGTCACAAATGTCACTCCTCTAATGGTTCACAAACACCAAGAGTAAGAGGATGAAGAGAAGAAGAGAAGGAAGCTGCCCAAAATGTGTGGAAACCCTAGAGAACAAGTTCACCACGTTTTTGGGGCTTAAGGGTTCTTTAAATAGTGAGGCTATTAGGGTTATCTAACAAGGAAACCCTAATTTGGATGCTTAGGCCCTAAGAACCCATGAACCCCTTTTTAATAAGCCTTGGACGATTTCTAATGGGTTTCCCCATAGAATTCGTCCAACCTTATATTATAAGGTAATCCATAGCCCAATTGCAATTATCTTATAATTACAATTACATTCCCTTAAGTTTAATTAATCTCTTTTAGCCACAAACTTAATTCTTATTAATTCTTGACTAATATTAATTAAATAATATGATTTCTCCTTTAATATATTATTCTCATAATATATTAATAAATCATATTTAATCCTTTCTATCCATAATTCATCCTATCAAGTTGCTTTGGTGAAGGCAACCCAAAAGGACCATGCACCATCGGGTCAAGTAGATACCAAAATAGTTATGGACTCAGACACTAATCCAACAATTACAAGTTGCTTTGTGTAGATCTATGTGTATATGCAAGACTATGTGTGTTTTCCATGGATTAATTGGTGATTATGTGTTGATTACTTCACTAATCTAAAAATATGTTAAGAAACTTGAAGTGTATCACTAGGATCTTCAAATGAAACATGAGAAAAGTATGTTTTATCTCATATAATACACGTAAACTTGTAGATCTGGGATTTGTATACTTGATATAGCAAAAATGAGTGATGGGTTCAAAGATCTATAAACTAAACTCACAAAACAGCCCTTGACAGAAACGTTTTGGTCCATTCTCGGACTGTTATTACCCTCCAAATGGAAGTATTTTTAAAAACTGTTTTACATGGATACATTTCAGATTTATACCTTTAAAATGACTACTCTCACGTTTTCATACGATTTTTCTACAATTTTTGGCGAATTTTACAAAACTGCCTATCATATTTGAAATAATTTCGGACCAACCTGTGAAGATGAGTAATTTCACACTAGTCTGAGGCCATCAAAAATTATGAGAAATATTGTGAACAAATTAGACAAAATCTCCAAACTTCCAGAATTTACGGATCCAAATTTCGACTTACGATGAATTTTCTACAAATTTTCTAAAACCTAGGTCAGAAAAGCCAAAAACCAGAAAAATGTGTATTTTCACAAAAACCAAGCCAAAAATGATATTTTTGACGAAAATGGGTTTAAAATGTTATTTTTATCACAAAGTAGTCATTAACACAATTTTTTAACAAAATTGGAGATTAAAGTGTTATTCTTACAAAAATTGGGCCTTAATTGTAAATTTTTGGCTTATTGGGCCAAGAACGTCATTTTTACAAAAAGTGGGCTTTAGATATCAATTATGTAAATAATCAAGCTAAAATAAACAAAACAATAACAAACGGGTTAAAAACGATATTCATATCCTTATTGGGCCTGGAAATAATATACATGTTTAGTGGACCTTAGTGTCCTTTTACATGTATATTGGGCTCGGGATAGGTATTCATATCCTTATTGGGCCTGCAAATAATATACATGTTTAGTAGACCTTAGTGTCCTTTTACATGTATATTGGGCTTAGGATAAACATTCACATTCCTTTTGAGCCTGGAAATAAAAGACACGTATAGTGGGCCTTAGTGGTCCACTTACATGTTTATTGGGCCTGGGAATGGGTTCTATATGCATTCTTTTTTTTTTTTATGATATTTTAGTAAATACTTGAGCCAAAACCAATGATAAACCAACAAGTGGATTTAATTTGATCATTTTCTAGGTTATCGGGCCTTAGTGGCCCATTTTTATGTGTGAGAGGTCATGTATATGTTTATTGGGCCTCATTGACCCATTAACATGTGCGACGGACCTTGGATACTATTTGTGTGCTATTTGGGCCTGTAAATACTTTACATGTGAATTGAGCCTTAGTTGTCCTTTTATATATATTTCGGGCCCATGTTATATAATCTCATTCCATTTGGGTCTTGAAATGATTTACATGTTTAGCGATGCCTTAGTGGTTCACTTACATGGATCATTGGTCCTGGAATGAGTTTATACCTTTTTCTTCGCATAAATTCGATTAAGGATCTAGCGAGTTTTTGTCGGTTGGCACCTATTAAGTGTACGATCATAGCATGTAGTTATAACCAGAGTCTCTTGGAGGGAGAACGGGGATTTGTGTATAGATCTATACGGGGATGACACCCCACACCTCAGCTGTTCGCTACAGTTAGGCTAACTCAGTCTAGGGTGACGAAAACCTTATAATGACAGTCAAAACCGGCGTCCAAAGATGCCAAGACAGGCCAAATTGTCATTATTTAGTATGGTTATGACGGCTCGCTTAGAGGAATTAATGTTATGAAGTTTACGGAAGACCATTTTTCTTACAGGCAACGTCGGGTTGTCTGGGAACATTCTCTTTACATGCTCTTACATTATCTCTACATTTTCTTTATCGTTTTAGTCAAATAAACAATAACATACATGCATTAATACAAGATCTAACACAAACACACTAAACAGTTTTCAGAAAATGTCGGATTTTCTGGTGGTTTTCAAAATTATACAAATCATTTTCACAAACATGCTTATGAACTCACCAACATTTTTATGTTGACCGTTTTCAAAATAACTTGTAATCTCAGGAAATCGTTGAAACAGGATGAACAAAACAAACTAATGGATATTGTGTTATATTTTGTTTCATCATACTCTTACTATCTTGGCATGTAATATTCAAATACAATACTCGATGTAAACAATGAATGTTATAATATTACATGTGTGATGATGATGATGTTGTGTTTCAATTATATTCACTGTAATGATATTTCAAGATGAAGTCACGCACAAGCCCCCGGACGTTTCCGTCGTCTGGTTCGGGGGTGTGACAGATTGGTATCAGAGCATTGTTTATAGTGAACTAGCATATCTAATCATACAAGATATGCAACTGTAAATACAATGGGACTAAACAACTCTGAACATAATAATTAAAATACATACCTTTGTGTGCATTTTAGAATAATAACACAACAAGAACAGTAAAAGTCTTTGGAGGATTTGAACATCGCTATTAAACTCGGGCAATTATGTAATCGTATTGGGGGTGAATGTGGCCTGATCAACTACATTCATTCAAAATACGACAAACATGTGTTCGGGAGTAATTGTGATGGACAATGAATCAAAAACTTACCATTTAACTATCCAAAGAGCTTATAGAACCAAACCTAAACCAAATTAAATTACTATAGGAGTAATTAGTATGCTATTTGTTTCTAGTATTTATACCCCTTCATGCAATACACTATAGACGATTATTATTAGCCAGGAAACCCCTATCTCCCTAGTAAGGGAGTAACAGGGTGGCTCGACCCATAGGAAGACCCAGAAGGAGACTCAAAGGAAGAATCACAGGAGGAACACGAAGTAGAACTTGCAAATGGACCCGCCGAGGTAATAGTGGACCTCTAAGAGAAAGAGCTAGAGGGCAATGGTGATGATGACTCGGATGCAGAATCCGATGTCATCAATTCTCCATGTAGGGCCAAAGTACCGACTTATCGTGTGGGCCCCGATGACCCCATGCCCCCTTAGGCACACAATATTTGGAGATAAAGTCACCAGTAGGGGATACAACCACACTAGGGTAGGAACCAAGGTCTCTCCGATCATTAGCCATAGAGGACTAGCTGACCGGGCCCTCCCAGTCATGGTCCGGCGCACCTAAGGTATTGATAACCAAGCTCAGGACACCCCAAATTGAACGGAACAAATGTGGTTTGCTATTGAGAGAGATGAGAGGCAAACACAGGAAGTGAATGGAGACTCTCGAGCGAGACAGTTAGTTTGGGAAGTACGACTACGAGATACCGAGCAACAAGTAGCTCGTCTCCGAGGTGCATCCACTTCATCAACACCACCACCAGACACTTTCTGCCACAATTAGGATCAGCCTTTTCTTCCCCCCCCCCCCCTACTATCCAACATGACTCTCTTTCGTGTACTAAGATGGTACTTACCAATGGAACAATTATGTGCTATCTTTATTTCATATTACTACATAAATTCAATTATATGCACAACCGAACCCTCAAAACCGCTATATACTTAAGGATCTCGAAACCAGAACAACATATATACTCTAAGGATAGACGTGACGATCGTGCCAAATCTGTGATTACCTACTACCGCAAATACATCATAGGGATGTATATGGAAGCAGTGAGAATTATACAACAAGATGCAAAATTTATAGAGTACAACTAGGAATGACGATCATTACTTACGATCTGGATTATCAACGTGCAGCAGGAAAATGCCATCCCGCAAGAATAACAAGCACACCCGCGAGACACCAGTCGTGCAGATGGACTCTGCTACATTCCAAGTTGTTGTAACGACGGCAGTAACCGCTGCGATGACGCAAATCAATGCAAACAACCCCAATGGAGGCGGGAACAACATTAACAACTCCAGACAAAGGAACGAACATGGAAACCAACAAGTGAAAACCTATCAAGGAACTCCAAACCCCAAGCTTAAGAGCAGGAAGCTGAGGTCTGGAAGTAAGAGAAAGGGACAACACACTCAAGGGTTCTCAAGGAAGCAACATGTTGTTGCTGTTCATGCGACCATGAACCCTATTATACCAACAACCAGGAGACCATATGCTGGAAGCCTTCCAAAATGCAACCAGTGCAAATTCCATCATAATGGAGCCTGCCGGGAGATGCATTGTAACAAATGCAATCGAAAGGATCACACCGCCAAATTCTGTAGAACTTATCCATGTCAGAATCGTTAGCCAAATGAAAACGACAACAATCACAACAACCCTAACAACAACACCAATGATGAGACCAGTCACACCTGCTATGGGTGTGGTGGAACTGGTCACTTCAGGCGTAATTGCCCCAAGGATAACAATCAAGGAGCAGAAGGATCGGAAATGGTCCTGACCTTGGATCAAGGCGAAGTAGTCCAAGACCCAACGGTTGTTATTGGTACGTTCCCACTTAACAACTCTTTCGCTTACCCTTTATTCAATAGTGAAGCTGAGTGAAGCTTCGTTAGTAACAAATTCGAGCACTTACTAAAACAACAACCCCAAAGCTAAGCTAAGCCTTTACGGTGGACATGGCCAATGGGGAAAAACCGAGTTAACCTAGGATATTTTTGTGGAGTACACCTTAACACTAAACAACCATTCATTTCAAATAAAATTTAATGCCATTAAATGTTAAGAGTTTTGATGTGATAATTGGCATGGTTGGGTTAAGCCCCCACCGTGTTGATACTATGTGTCGCGAGAAGGTCGTTTGCCTTCGCCTTCCCAATCATGAAACTCTAATAACCCATGGTGATAAACCTAACGTCAATCCTCGTCCTATCTCGTGCATCAAGGTACAGAAGTGCCTGCACCAGAAGAACTACGTTTTCCTTGCTCATGTTGTGGACAAGACCAAGGAAGAAGTAAGCATACAAGGTATTCCGGTAGCATGGGATTTTCCGAATGTATTTCCCGAAGAACTTCCGGGAATAACTCCAGAAAGAGAGGTCGAATTTCAAATCGACCTAATACCGGGAACCACATCAATTGCCAATTCACCCTATAGGTTGACTCCCGCCGAAAATTCACAAGTTATCCAGTCAATTGAGAAGAATTGTTGCGCAAAGGATTCATCGGACCAAGCTTCTCACCCTGGAGAGCTCCGATCTTGTTCTTCAAGAAGACGTATCCTTTAGAATGTGCATCGATTTTAGGAAATTGAATAAGATCACTATCAAAAACCGATACCCACTCCCTCGGACTGACGATCTATTTGGCCAGCTCCAAGGTGCTAGTTACTTCTCTAAAATACATCTAAGAACCGGTTATCATCAACTTCGAGTCTGAGAAGACGACATTCCAAAAACTGCCTTCCAAACTCGTCACGACCATTTCAAATTCATTGTGATACCCTTCGGTCTAACGAATGCTCCCACGGTATTCATGAACCTTACGAACCGAGTTTCCCAACCATTCCTAGTTAGCCTTTTCATTATTTTCATCAATAACATACTTGTCTGCCCACAAAGCAAGAACAAAACACTATCATCATCTACGACCAACCTTGAAAGCATCGAAGCCGGAGAATATCGCAGAAGAAGCACTGCATGGATGGATAAAACTCTCGAAGTCAAAAGACGAAGCTTATTGTTATAAGAGTTGAGTTGGGCGTTATCTGGGTGAACGTCGATAAGTTAACCCCAATCTGCCCATTTCCTGCTAGTACAGAAATCAAACAAGATGAAAAGGTTAACTTGGATCTATATCGAGGAGATCGTGAGACTCCATGAATTATCGGTATCTACTATCTCGGATCGAGATAACGGAATTTCTTCAAGACTTTGACAATCACTTTGGAGGGCTATGGAAAAATAGCTAGATATGAGCGTTGCTTACCACCTTCAAACCAATAGCCAAAGAGAACGGACCATTCAAACACTCGAAGTCATGTTCCGAGCCTGAGTGTTTGAATTCAGCAATTCATGGGATGCCCAGTTGCCCTTGATTAAATTCTCACGCAATAACAGGTATTGCACGAGCATCAAGGATGCTTTTTTCGAAGCTCTTTATGGTCGTAAATGCAGATCACTCGTCAGTACTATCACCAGACCAGAAAATCCATTCGCGAAACAACAGAGAAGATAATCCAAAGTCCGAACTCGACTTCAAGCATCATGAGACAGACAGAAGAGTTATGCTGACAAATGATGAAAACCTTTGGAATTCCAAGTCGAAGGCCGGGTACTAATGAATGTTTTTCCTTAGAAAGGAATGATTCGCTTTAGGAAACGAGAAAACTAAACCCGTGATACATTGGACTGTTCGGGATTCTTACTCAGATTGTTCCGAAAGCTTACAGGCTGCAGCTGCTAGTAGAGCTCAGCAATGTACACCCCGTGTCCCACGCCTAGAATTGGAAAAAGTGCCTATCAGGCAAAACCCTTAACATTCCTTTAAGAGAGATCGGAGTGAACAAGAATCTCCTGTTCGTCGAAGAACCAGTCGATGTATTGGATAAGGAAATAAAGCGTACAAAACAATGCCGCATTCCGATTGTGAAGGTTCGATGGAACACTAAGCGTGGATCGAAATTCACATGGGAAATGCAAAGATCAGATGAAGTACCTATACTCTTATTCATGAACCTATCTTTCAAAAGAATTTCGGGACGAAATTCCCTCTAATGGGCGGATGATGTCACAACTAGCATTTTTAGCTAGGAAATTCTATTCTCATATAAACATCAGCCATTGTAAAAGCCTATACTCTAAGTGAATACTATACTCTATTCTCATTCAAATATATCTCATATGCTCAAATAAGGGTTGGAAACCCTAGGAATCCCGACTCAAGTTCTTTATGGACAAGGATTCTCTTATTGGGCCTAATGGACCAATAAACTTTCAAATCGACTATTTAAGGCTCTACTTGGACCCACAATCATGGAAGTAGATTGTTTTGGGCCATGAGGGCCTAAAAAAATTCATTTCTCTCTCTAATAGGCCTTGTTGGGCCATAACATGCATTTCTTTTATGCCATTTTGGGTCGTGAGTTACCCACAAGGGCCCAATGGGCCGAAAAATGCTTGGAGCTTCACAAAATTTTGAACAAGGCCAAGGTTAGGCCCAAATCATTTCATTCTTATTACTCTAGCCCAAATCTCGGCCCAACTCACAATTGTACAAAAAAAAGAGAAAAGAAGAAAAATCTTGCTTATGACACCTCATGTTTGCATGGTGGATATCCATGCAAACATCACCTCAATCTTCTTATCCTCCATCTTCATCTAAATTCGGCCAAACCCTTCATTCCCCACCATTTTCATTTCCTCCAAACGCTCTCAAGAAGTCTCTAAAGAACTCATCCTCCTTCCTCTTCATTTTTGAGTTTTGGTGTGTGGTTTCAAGAGGAGTTTTCATCAAAGATCATCATCATTGGTAAGATCTCACAACCTAAATTGATTTGCTACATCTTTAAACTCGAATAACTCCTCTTACCACCTCAAATTCGTGACCATGCTCCCTAGAACTCATCAAGATTCGAAGATCACTTCAAGAAGCTAGCTAGAGTCATAACTTACACCACCTTCTACTTATCTTCATCAAAACCGAAATCCAAACCCCAAGGTGAGTTCATACCCCCATGTTTTTGGTTTTTACTTGTTTTTGGGGGAGAATACAAGTTGCTTTGTTTAGATCTATGTGTATATGCATGACTATGTGTGTTTTCCATGGATTAATTGGTGATTATGTGTTGATTACTTCACTAATCTAAAAATATGTTAAGAAACTTGAAGTGTATCACTAGGATCTTCATATGAAACATGAGAAAAGTAGTTTTTTATCTCATATAATACACGTAAACTTGTAGATCTGGGATTTGTATACTTGATATAGCAAAAATGAGTGTTGGGTTCAAAGATCTATAAACTAAACTCACAAAACAGCCCTTGACAGAAACGTTTTGGTCCATTCTCGGACTGTTTTTACCCTCTAAATGGAAGTATTTTTCAAAACTATTTTACATGGATAAATTTCATATTTATACCTTTAAAATGACTACTCTCACGTTTGCATACGATTTTTCTACAATTTTTGGCGAATTTTACAAAACTGCCTATCATATTTGAAATAATTTCGGACCAACCTGTGAAGACGAGTAATTTCACACTAGTTTGAGGCCATAAAAAATTATGAGAAACATTGTGAACAAATTAGACAAAATTCCCAAACTTCCAGAATTTACGGATCCAAATTTTGACTTACGATGAATTTTTTACAAATTTTCTAAAAACTAGGTCGGAAAAGCCAAAAACCAGAAAAATGTGTATTTTCACAAAAACCAAGCCAAAAATGATATTTTTGATGAAAATGGGTTTAAAATGTTATTTTTATCACAAAGTAGTCATGAACACAATTTTTTAACAAAATTGGAGATTAAAGTGTTATTTTTACAAAAATTGGGCCTTAATTGTAAATTTTTGGCTTATTGGGCCAAGAACGTCATTTTTACAAAAAGTGGGCTTTAGATATCAATTATGTAATAAATCAAGCTAAAATAAACAAAACAATAACAAACGGGTTAAAAACGATATTCATATCCTTATTGGGCCTGGAAATAATATACATGTTTAGTGGACCTTAGTGTCCTTTTACATGTATATTGGGCTCGGGATAGGTATTCATATCCTTATTGGGCCTGCAAATAATATACATGTTTAGTAGACCTTAGTGTCCTTTTACATGTATATTGGGCTTAGGATAAACATTCACATTCCTTTTGAGCCTGGAAATAAAAGACACGTATAGTGGGCCTTAGTGGTCCACTTACATGTTTATTGGGCCTGGGAATGGGTTCTATATGCATTCTTTTTTTTTTTATGATATTTTAGTAAATAATTGAGCCAAAACCAATGATAAACCAACAAGTGGATTTAATTTGATCATTTTCTAGGTTATCGGGCCTTAGTGGCCCATTTTTATGTGTGAGAGGTCATGTATATGTTTATTGGGCCTCATTGACCCATTAACATGTGCGACGGACCTTGGATACTATTTGTGTGCTATTTGGGCCTGTAAATACTTTACATGTGAATTGAGCCTTAGTTGTCCTTTTATATATATTTCGGGCCCATGTTATATAATCTCATTCCATTTGGGTCTTGAAATGATTTACACGTTTATCGATGCCTTAGTGGTTCACTTACATGGATCATTGGTCCTGGAATGAGTTTATACCTTTTTCTTCGCGTAAATTCGATTAAGGATCTAGCGAGTTTTTGTCGGTTGGCACCTATTAAGTGTACGATCATAGCCTGTAGTTATAACCAGAGTCTCTTGGAGGGAGAACGGGGATTTATGTATAGATCTATACGGGGATGACACCCCACACCTCAGCTGTTCGCTACAGTTAGACTAACTCAGTCTAGGGTGACGAAAACCTTATAATGAAAGTCAAAACCAGCGTCCAACGACGCCAAGACAGGAGAAATTGTCATTATTTAGTATGGTTATGACGGCTCGCTTAGAGGAATTAACGTTATGAAGTTTACGGTAGACCATTTTTTTTACAGGCAACGTCGGGTTGTCTGGGAACATTCTCTTTACATGCTCTTACATTCTGTCTACATTTTCTTTATTGTTTTAGTCAAATAAACAATAACATAAATGCATTAATACAAGATCTAATACAAACACACTAAACAATTTTCAGAAAATGTCGGATTTTCTGGTGGTTTTCAAAGTTATACAAATCATTTTCACAAACATGCTTATGAACTCACCAACATTTTTATGTTGACCGTTTTCAAAATAACTTGTATTCTCAGGAAATCGTTGAAGCGGGATGAACAAAACAAACTAATGGATATTGTGTTATATTTTGTTTCATCATACTCTTACTATCTTGGCATGTAACATTCAAATACAATACTCGATGTAAACAATGAATGTTGTAATATTACATGTCTGATGATGATGATGTTATGTTTCAATTATATTCACTGTAATGATATTTCAAGATGAAGTCATGCACAATCCCCCGGACGTTTCCACCGTCTGGTTCGGTGGTGTGACAAGGAATCTCATGAAGATTTAGATTGGTAATTGTTTGCCTACCCAAATCACTTCTTGGTGCAATTTTCGGCTAATCCACTTTACATCATGGGATGAAATATGAATATTAGCGTTTTTTAAATACTTTGATAATTGGGTAATTATTCTTTAAGGATTAACAAAACATGTGGGATGAAACTTAATTGAATGGTGTCATAAAAGTATCCACTAAAAGTTAGCTGCCAATAAGACTCAAAAACGATAAGATAGAAAGGAATTATGAATATTGTATGTGGTTTGAGAATAGATCTCTTAAACAAAAAGAAATATCATACCTTCAGTGAAGATCTTCTTGAGGTTCCTCCAACTATTTTTTCTTTATCTGTAGGAAAGATCAAGTACCAAATACAATTAGTACATTGATAACATTGATGCAAAAAGGAATTCTGTCAAGTTAGGAGTTGACTATAGAAACATAACCAACTGGCTAACATGTGAACATAATCTTGTGATTCTAATTAGATATGAGCAACTTGGAAAGATCCACATTAAAAAAATGTTAGGTGTACAAATTCACGCAATTTGGAATTCCATCGTATTGGGAGCTGACTATGTTTACATAACCAACTAGCTAACTAGTGCATATTATTAGGTGAATTTCATTTGATATGATATATTTTGAAAGATACAGTGTGGAACTACATTACATGTTGAGGACCTTTAAAATTAACATAGCAAAGCAGTGAGACTCCAAACTTCAAAGAGTGAAGTACCTTAATATGATTAAAAAACATGGAATTCCACCTGTTGGGAATTGGCTATGATCAAGTTATTTTGACTTAACATGAATAACTTGGAAAGATCTATCGTGGAGTTGGATAGCGTGTTTAGAACCTTTTCAGGACTAACATGGCTAAGAATATAACTCAAAGCTTCAAATGGCCCTATAATAGATATCATGAAAGAAGTGTCAAGAGGAAGAAAGCTAATTATCCATAGGAAAAAGGGTGTTTAAAGTTGGTATACCTAACCTCAAAATCAGATGTGAAGGAAAATAGGTAAGCCTATACTGAGACGTATTATGATAGGGTAATTAATTACTAAGACAAGAAAAGTGAATAAAAAAACCTCAAATGTCAAAGGTATTCGATGTAGAATAAAACCTGAAGAATAGTTGATTGATCATCGATAGCGAGGCCCCGCTAATAATTTTAAAGATCAAGAGTTAGCTCGTTCTTCGAAGTGTTTATCCTATAATCAGAGTAATGAATCCATAACACCATAAAAATATTACTTCACTTCCTTGAGTGTTTTAGTAAAGGATGCGTACAAGCATTTGAAAGAATATGCATTGACTAAAAAGAAGTAACAGACTGTAACATAAAGAAGCGATTATGATCAAGGACATATAGTAAAGTCCCTTTAACGTCCTTAGGATCATAAGATAACTCGTCATCCCAAATGATAAGTCTATGGTCTTGTAATTGAAATGATTTATATAATGTTTTCTAAAATAATTCTAACTTATTTAAATATATAACATTTCACATGTTTTCTATTTGAAAGCAAGTCATGAAATCTTTGAAACTGGCAGAGTAACAATAGTTCAATTGATATTCGTTGTTGGATTAAATGCAATTATGGAGTCATGCTCTTGGACGTATGAATAAGATTTGCATTAGAAAACATCCAGCTGGATCAAATGTTGGAATTCATATGACCCCAAGTCTTATGATAAATGAAAATCTTATTTTTCAAGAATGATGACAATGACAACATCTAGTGGAGGAGTATTTGTTGGAATTAGTTTACGCTAATAGACTATTCAGATTAACCATGATGCATATTGATCTGAAATTTTCAAAAATGTTTAAATAAAATGATTAGATCATCATCTTAAATATGTAAACGAGAAGTGCATGACCAAATATTCAAATGGCTAGAATTTTGGAAGTCAATAGACCACAAGTCTTATGACTAATAAATATCTCATAGTATCATGACAAATGATGAACACATCACTTCAAGATGCTATCATTTGTCAGGATTAGTTCATGTTAATTATCCATTTAGATAGGTCACAAAATGAATTTCAAAATCAACTAATTAAAAGGATAAGAAACTCATATCCAATATGATAGTAAGAATCTTAGTCAAAAGGTTAACGATCATCTAATGGAATTGTGAAAAAGTTTCACAGTTCGTCTCAAACGAAAGTATTGCCATAAGAAATATAGTTGGATAGAGAAACAAATCATTGTTTGATTTGTGACCGATGAGTCTTCCTATACTAAGAAAGTTTTATCAAATGCTTTATGAGATGGGTTATTTCATTGGACACCCCAACTATGTTTTTGGAAACCCTTTGAGAACAAAGTATTTGTTTCTTGAAAGGCAATCCTTTGAAATAGAGATTTGATATCCAAAGGAGCTGGTGGGGGCCTCATGGAATTTGATAAGACTCAAGAATCAATTACCGAAGAGCCTAGAGAAAAGAAGTAAAACTTAACTAGAGGTTAAAACCTATTAAGGAAAATGACATCCCTTTGCCTCTTCCACATACATCTAATATAATATGTCATGGACCTCGTTGACTCCACGTCACATGGTAAATGAGTCACTGATAGTTTTTGTTCAGAGTCTATTAGCTATCGGAAGCTATGGAAGGACCTATAAGCCGCAATTGGAGGAAGTTGTAAAGAATGAGATTCGAACCATGTATGAAATTTGAATTGATTCAACATTTGGCGTTAAAACCGTATAGTGTTTGTAGATCTTCAAAAGATGACAAGCATGGATATGAACACACACATATATTCAATCCAAGCTAGGTTGTGAAATATATGTGGGCTTGGGAAGTCCATTGAAAGACTATAAAAAGCATCTCATGTTTGGATCATTTGCTTTGAATGAGAAATTCAAAAGGTTGATGTTAGGAAAATTGATGATACTTGTAAAGACTTAGAACGAATATGATGCCACTTGCCAGGTTCTGATGACTCTTGTTAGGAAGTAATGTACATAACACACGGAAACTTAAAGCATACAAACACATAATATTTACGTGGTTCAATTAAGGCGACATTCGTCTATGGGCAGGAGGGGAGTATTCAGTAAGCGTATAGTTCTCAAACATAGATTACAAGTACAACCAGCAGAGATTCATCCCACTCACTAAGGATACAAAAGATAAGACACAACAAATGAATTAGAATGCATCCCTATTTATACTTGAGGGATTAGACTTAAAACCCTAATGGGCCAAGCCCATTGTCCTATAGGCCCGTGAAAGGTGTCAACCAATCATAATCTGAAAACATCTTTTAGAAGATTCATCCATGTTACACAACCCATAAGCATCAACAACACACATGATGGAGCATCATGATCCATACTGGCCCATCATGATGTATAGGTGGCGTATCATGAACACTAGTGGCGCTTCATCCATCATTGTAGTGCATCAAGGTGTATTCCTTGAGCATCTTCAACTTCTTGGCATCCTTGGACAATCTTGAGCATCATAGCGGACTTCATAGCATATGAATCATCAAGGGGTACCCTGGAATATCAAGGAACAAAGTGAAATATACTTGAATCAAGCTGGTGCATCAGGCATGTCGATGACGCATCTTGATCAAGGGATGGTGCATCCTCTCATTCTCAAATGGAGCATCTAGACTTTAAGTTGGCGCATCCTCTCCATAATGGTGCATCATCCTCATGAATGGCATCTCTTATCACTTGGTGGCATGTCCTATTACTTGGTGGCATATCATGTCACTTGGTGGCATATCAAATCACTTGGTGGTATATCATTTCACTTGGTGGCATATTAAGTCACTTGGTGGCATATCATGTCACTTGGTGGCTTATCAAGTCACTTGGTGACATATCAAGTAACTAAGTGGCATCTCCTCTCACTTTGACATATCATGCACTTTATCAAGAGATCCATTCCTTTCTCACGATATCCATTCCCTTCTCAGATGATCCATTCCTTTATCAGATGCTCCATGAATCCCAAGTGCTCCATTGCGTTTCAAGTTCTCCATTGAACTCAAATTCTATGTGCGAAAGCTCCAATTGCTCAAGTCACATCTAAAAATATCCACCTTGACTTGAGCATCCTCTGAACTCCACCTTTAACAATAACTTCCTCTCCCTTCCTGCCATCAAGCACCGAAGGGGCTTACCTCCAGCGAACATCAACCAAGTCCAAAAAAAGCTTGAACTTTTCTCCAGGCATCGTCCTTGTCACCATGTATTCTAGATTCTCCTTGGAACCATAATTTTAAATGTATAACCGATCATAGAACATGATAGGTTTCTCCACCTTCAAAAGAAGACTATGAACGAGACCAACCACCGCTGATTTAATTATCATCAAATTAGTTTCATGGTCTGATCCTATCAATATAACTAAGTCTGTATGTCGTGCATTGGTACCACACACCAAACAAACATGAAATGTTCCATTCAAGTATCGCAATATCCACTAGACCACTTCCTAGTGAGCTTTCACCACTTGCCTCAAATAGCCAAAGTAGTATCAACACATTTGGACTGTTCACGATAGAACGACCACAAGACTTTCTCAATGTAGTGAGAAATATATTACCATCCTGCTCTTCTATCACTCTGAATCTCCATCCTTACTATCTTATCTCAGGTTGTAAATCATTCATCAAAAGATCATTCTCTAAAAGCTTCATCAAGTTGTCTTTCCTGGCATCAACATCACCAGGTACTTCTTCCCTGGGTTGTTCAAGGGATTCCTCATGTCTATATTGTTCCAAGCCAACCTATTGTTTCTCATTTATCACAAAAACTATGTGGGGCTTCTGTTTCAAACTCCACCTTCTGGCTAGCACCCTGATCATTCCCCACAACACCTGTACCACCTCCTCTATGGTTATATGTAGCAGATTCAAAGGTCACATCTCTCCTAATAACAAATTTTAGAGTCTTTCCTTCTTCTGTACTCCACAGACGCTGACCTTTCCCTCCAGATACATATCATAGAAATATGCACTTCATTGCCCTGGGCTCCAGTTAACATCATTCCCACGAGCATAAACAAGGCATCCAAATATTCGTAAACGGGAATTATCAGAGGGTCTACCTATCACAACCCCAATCCAGGATGGCAGAAACGTCAGGCGGTAAATGACGTCATTGTATAGTATCATAACAATTGATTATGAATGAAACATAGCAACCAAACAACATACATTAATAAATACCAACATACATTTTTTAAATATTGTATTTGTTCATCAATTACATAAAAGTGACATAAAGTATCAAAATTCCAAAATGCAGCAATTCCGGTTCTTAGGTACCTGCTTACTGGTTCCTTGAGAATACAAGTCATTTTGAAAATCGTCAACATTAAATGTTAGTGAGGTCTTAAGCATATTTGTATGAAAAGATTTGTAACACCTTTGTTTGTAATAATTTGTATGACTCCAGAAAATCCAATATTTTTTATGAAAATGGTTTGTAAGTCTCGTTCCAAAACTGTGAATATATGCATGCATGTCCTTTGTTTTCTTTTGTTTGTAATTGTAAAGTGTATGTTCCCAGAAAATCCAATATTTTCTATTGTATGAAAATTTGTGGTCTTAAAACCTAGACAAGTAGTGGAAACAAAAGTGTACCAGGGGTAAAAATGCAGTTTTATATTTTATAAAACCGGTGAATTATAAGTTTCTTGTAAATCAAGATAATATTGTTAATCCCTAAGTGAGTCATTATAACCATGTTTAATGTGACTGTTATGCTTGTACGGCGTTCTTCAGGCATCAGAATAGGTAAGATATTTGTCACCCTAAACTGGACCCGTCTATCTGTAGCGAACAACTCAGGTGTGGGGTGTCAATCCCCGTATAGATCTATACACAACTATCTCGCTCTCCCTTTAGGAGACTCTAGTTACAATGCAGGACCTAGAATCTACACTATGTAGGTATGGTGAAGATAATGTCTCACTAGAGCCTTAACGGATTTACGAAAACTTTGACTCCCCTTATTGAATAATGAAACTTACGTTACTAGTGTGAATTTATGACTGAAGTTTTATGACACGCGTTTTACAGATTTCATGACATGCAATTTTGTTACTCATGCTATATAAGTTTTATGATAGGCAGATTATGACACACGAATTTTTCCATCACAATTTCTATTTTGTATACCATTTTGGTTAAATTATTTATAGCACTTTTTATAAATAATCATTAGTGAACATGTCCAATTGTAAATTAGGTTGTCAAAATAGCATAATATCTTAGGTTATAAGCCATCAAAATAGTGACACCATAGTTACGACTATTTTACTAATAAATATTATTTTTAGCAAAATATCAAGCTTTATAGTTTGTTTAACATACCATAACCGGTTTGAAAGTTTTGTAACACAAAATATTTTATTTTGTTTTCACTCTGCAAACACACATATAATAACCTTGAGACTTATTATATTCAAATATTTGTGTAATGTATAAGAGTTGAAAATACATATGTCCAAGAGTTAAACATGTTTGAGCATAACACTCATAATTTCGCCATTTTTTAGTGTACAATCATGACCACAAAACTTTTTATATCACAAAGTTGTTATCAACATTTACTTCATGATTTTAACACATGTTAAGAACCTTTTTATTCAAGAACTTGTTCTATTTTCAACCCATAACTATGATGCATGCAATTATCAAAAGGGTAAACGAGTTGTATCCCCCCCTCGGAAAAGTATGAAAAACATGAGAAGATGGGGGTATGAAGCTCACCTTTGTATTTTTCGTGAGTTGTAGGAAGGAAAGTGAAGAGATTTTGAGCCTAGCCTTACACTACTTGAAGAGTTCTTGAATAATCAAGTGTTCTAAGGATCATACACGAAAATGGGTGTGTAAATGGAATGATCTTAGCACTAACATGTATATAAGCACTAGAGTTTTACAAGGAACTTACCTAAAATTCCTAGGATGGCTTGAAGATGTATACTCCCTTGAAGGTGGCTCACGAAATCTTGAGAGAAAAAGAGAGTGTTTGGAGAGTAGAATGGGTTGTAAATGACTTTTGTGTGTGTGTGGGTGTGTGATTGGCCGATCTCTCCCTTAAATGGGGGTGGGGGGAGGTAGTTGCTTTCTTGTTATTTGGTGGGTCATTAACCTTAAAGTATGGTGGTCATTAGTACCATTGCATGGATACATGATGGTTAATTACCTTGACCTTTGTGGGATATAAGTAAGGTGTCACCCTTTTTTTTTGTCTTGGATCCCACATCTGATTTCATTACCTTGAGAGAGGGTTTTCGGTTTTAGGGTGGCCAAAAACACACTATCTCCTTAAAGGGTTTGCGGTCTTGATGTGTGTGTGTGTGGGCTTTTGGGGTTAATTTGGCCCAACATAAGGGTTTTCGGTCCTATAAGGCCCAAATAAAAGGGTTTTCGGCCTAGGGTGTTTGGGCCGATAATTCTTGGGTCAAGGCCCAAAATTGATTGGGATTAGCTATTGGATCAAGTTTTTGGCTTGCATGAGGCTATTTCAGTTTGATTCTAAATCTACGCTCATAAGTATTCAAATAACATTGTTGGTTGAATTTCACTAATTTGATGTTGCAAGGTTATATAGATGAATTTATTTTTTGTACACGAATCACCATCTCAACCCTAAATTTTCTAGTTATGACATCATCCCCCCGTTAGAGGGAATTTCGTCTCGAAATTCGTTCTAAAGTAGCTTTCAAGAACTAGGGAAAAGATAGGAGTACTTCTGCATCATTTTGTCCTCGCGTTCCCAGGTGTACTCAGGTCCTCGCTTGGCACTCCATCGGACCTTTACAATGGGAATGCGTCTTTGCTTTGTTCGTTTTGCTTCTTTATCCATAATTTCAACTAGTTCCTCAACAAAATGGAGATTTTGATTCACCTCAATTTCGTCAAGCGGGACAATGAGAGTTTCGTCAGATAAGCATTTCTTCAGGTTTGACACATGAAAGACATGGTGTACAATGCTGAGTTCTGGTGGTAACTGTAGCTTGTAAGCCACCGGACCAATCCTGGCAAGGATTTCGAATGGTCCGATGTATCTTGAGTTCAGCTTTCCACGCTTCCCAAAGTGTAACATCCCTTTCCAAGGAGATACTTTTAGCAGTACACGATCACCCACTTGAAATTCCAAAGGCTTTCGTCTTTTATCCGTGTAGCTCTTTTGCCTGTCCCTGGACGCTTTTAGTCGTTCCCTAATATGGATGATCTTCTCAGTTATTTCTCCGATGATTTCAAGACCAGTTAGAGTGTTGTTGGGTACTAGTCCTTTTTCCAATTGTGTGTCTCCTACCTCTGCCCAACAGAGAGGTGATCTGCATTTTCGTCCATATAGGGCCTTGAAGGGAGCGACCTTGATGCTCGTGTGATAGCTATTGTTGTATGAGAATTCAATCAGTGGAAAGTGTACATCCCATGCCTTGTCGAAGTCTATCACACAGGCCCATAGCATATTTTCTGTGACAACCCGAAATTTCTATCTTGTACAAGAAATCAATTTAATCAAAGTTAGACCCGTTTTGCTAGCTCTTAGCACTGTTTGGGGTCTATTTAAGTGTCCTAAACCTAGTACAATTAAGGTATTGACCTAGAAATGGGATACCATGATGCATATCAAGCAAAATCGGGCCAAACACTCCAAAGCATGGAGTGTGCGGCCGCACACCCCTCCCAGCTACACACTCCCACCTATATATACCACACTTATTCATTTTGAACACATTTCCCACTTCTTCAAAGCTAGAACTCAAAATCCACTCAAGTATCATCCAACTTTTCACTCCAATCTTCAAACAAGTAAGTGATTCATCCCTTGATTTACTATTGCGTGACCATAACTAGCCTTCCCCTTTGATTTGATCCATGAAAACACCTTTTTGGTGTATATCTCCAAGAACACCAAGAACACACACTAAGTTTTGGACCCTAATCACCTGTTTCAAGCCTCTATAACGTGTATATACTTGTTATACCTGGTTATATGTTAAGAACACTTGATGGTATGCTTGAAAAACTCGAGTTTATCATTTTCATAAAGGGTGTGTGGCCGCACACCTTCATAGTGGCCGTACACATGCTTTTTAGGTCCTAAAAGGGCAATGAACTTTATATAAAGCTAGAGCATGAAGTAAGAAGCCTTCCTAGAGGACCCCTAAGGCTTTAAAATACGTTTTGGCACACTTCATGGGGAGTGTGCGGCCACACATACACCAATATGGTGTATTTTGACCATACACTCCCTTGTATAGCCATATACCCCTTGTACACAACCATATATGGTTGTATCACTTCAAAATAAGTGTTTACTAGTCCCTAAGGTGGTCCAAGTTCAATAATTAGTTGTTACCAACACTAATTGTATACGTACATATGTCATTATGGTTTTTAGGATTCGTTTGCACTCGAGTCTGCAATTAACACTCAAGTTTCTAAACCGATCTTACAGTCGCATCACTCACTAACAGGTGAGTTCATATCCCCCTTAATTAAAATTTTATATGTTTCTAAATGCTTTTATGGGGGAGAATACAAGTTGAATTATACTAGATATTTTATCAATCACATGTGATTAATAACTAGTACGCAAATGGATTTACTATGCTTCAAACCGTCTTATCAGCAAAACTGCTTTAAAACAATTTCCAAACACTTTTACATGTTAAACTCTTTATAAAACTTAGTTTCAGTTTCCAAATCATTATTCTCAAAACTCCTTAAACTTATATACTATCAAATCATGCCCAATACATATATAGTTATTAAGTAAGGTTTGAAGGACTTAGGACTGACAATACGCTCTATTTCTTGTTCCTTGTTTGGTTGTGGACTTAGAGTCCCCTATTGTTTGTCCAAGTGTCATTTGATCCTTAGTTATATATCATGTGTATATGTATAGACATAAAAGCTTTCTGTCTTATTTCAATACACTCAGCTATACAAACAATCTTACTAGTAAATTATAATAGGTATAGTTTAGTGATATACTACTTACTACTTCTAGTACAATGTAACCTACAATGAGTCAGTTCATACATGAGTCAATACATATTGTACACAATACATTACACTATACAAATGAACATACTATAACGAGAGTCAGAGAGAACATACACTAATACATACTATTCATACACACTATATACTACACTAGAGAACTCACTATGATGAGGATCAGGAAAGGCATACTTTACACTATTACATACACTATATACACACTATGCAATGAATGTGAGGCACTACCTCGGGGCACGACATCTCTGTCATGGCTCGTCTTGTATCCAGAGTCTCCTGAAGGGAGAGCGTGAATTCGTGTATAGATCTATACTGGACTGACCGTCCAACACCTTGCTGCTAGCTACAGTGGGACCTGCAGGTGTTCGGGTGATGAATGTTAGAACATCTCAACGTCTTCGAGCATCGTGTTTCACTAGGTTGATCAAATATGATTACAATTACATCACATTATACCTTAATTAACAATTAGATTAAGGTAGTTAGTTCAATAATACTTATAATATTATTACACTACAGTACTTCATTATTTTCCCATTACATCTACCTTGTGACCTCCTCACGTGAAAGGTAATGTAAAACTACATTTTACTAATGATAGTCACGTTTGGGAAAAATACTTACTTTTACAATGAACAAACATGCATTACATTTGATGCCTTGGTAGAAGGCTGATTTTAATGGAAAACATAGGGTTTTCTAGGAAACACAAACAAACACTTACAAACATTTTACGTACTCTTACATTCGAATACTTACAAACATTTTTATACAAAACATGACACTAAATACTTATGAACTCACCAGCTTTAATGCTGATAAACTCCTTCAAAATAACTTGTATTCTCAGTTCATCAGTAGACAGGTACCGATGCCAGCTTTTGAGAAGATGGAGCATTTACAAGACCCATCTTTTATTTTGATTCATATTTTTGGTGTCTATAACTGTACAGAACACACTTGTATTAAAATACATTTTTAATGCAATGGATGATGTTGTTTGATTGTTTACTATATTTCTATGTTGTGATACTGTACATGATGTCCTCCGCCCCAGAATGTTTCCGCCGTTCTTGGTTTTGGGGTGTGACATTTTCTAAGGTTTGGATGGTCCTCTTACTCTGTCCATATGTCTGGGGATGGTAGGTGGTGCTCATATCGATCAGGGTCCCCAATAACCTCTGAAGTGATTGCCAAAATCTCGATGTAAATCTGATATCTCTGTCAAAGATAACAAATTTTGGCATGTCATGCAGTCTCACAACCTCCTTTACGTGGATTCGGGTCAGCTTTTCCATTTTATACGTTTCCTTTATTGGCAGGAAATGGGCGAATTTGTTCAACCGATCGACAATCACCCAGATGGTATCTATTATGTATGTCGTCTTGGGAAATTTGGTTATAAAATCCTTTGTTATTCTCTCCCATTTCCATTCGGGTATCTCCGGTTATTGTAGTAGAACCAAGGGCTGCTGATACTCTAACTTAACGTTGGCGCAAGTCAGACACTTTCCCACATCGGTATCAATTTCGGCTTTCATATTCAGCCACCAATAATGTTGTTTGAGATCCAAATACATTTTTTTGGAACCGGATGGACGGAGTACTTTGTCTTGTGTGCTTTACTCAGGACCACGTCTCTGAACCCACCAAATTTTGGGGTCCAGATCCGGTCCATGAGGTAGTAGGCTCCATCCTCTTTGATCGTAAGATTCTTGTCCGTCCCACTCAAGGCTTCAACTACAATTTTTTCCGACTTCAAGGCTTCCAGTTGAGCCTCCTTGATTTGTGAAGACAAGTGGGAGTGGATGGTCATTGTTAGCGTTATTACTCAGCGACCCGAGTACTCATTCTGGCTTAGGGCATCAGCCACCACATTGGCTTTGCCCAGATGATACTGGATCTCGCACTCGTAATTGTTCAACAACTCGACCCATCGTTGCTGTCTTATGTTTTGTTCCTTCTGGTTTAGGAATTGTTGGAGGCTTTTCTGATCCGTCAAGATGGTGCACTTTGTACCGTAGAGGTAGTGCCTCCAAATCTTTAGCACAAACACGCCTGCTCCAAACTCCAAGTCATGTGTGGTATAATTCACTTCATGGGTCTTTAGTTGCCTTGACGCATAGGCTATAACCTTTCCACACTGCATAAGTATACAACCTAATCCTTAATTGGATGCATCACAATAAACCACAAAGTCTTCTGTCCCTTCTGGGAGAGACAAGACAAGGGTGTTGTATAAAGCTTGTTTCAAAGTTTGGAGAGCAGCCTCTTGTTTCTTCTCCCAGGTAAAGGGTACACCTTTTTGGGTTAAGGCGGTGAGCGGCTTGGTGATTTTAGAGAAATTATGTATAAACCTCTTATAGTAACTAGCGAGGCCAAAGAATTGTCTGATCTCCGTTGGGGTTCTTGGTTTTGCCCAACCTTCAATTCCTTTGATCTTGGAAGGGCCCACATGTATTCCCTCCTCATTGACTATGTGACCCAGAAAATCTACCCTGCGAATCCAAAACTCACACTTGGAGAATTTCGCGTACAACTTCTCCGCTCTAAGCGTTTCCAGAACCTGTCGCAGATGTTGAATGTGTTCTTCTTTACTTCGTGAATAGATGAGTATATCATCGACAAAAACGATCATGATGTTGTCGAGGAAAGGTTGGCAGACACAGTTCATCAAGTCCATAAACGTCGCTGGTGCATTTGTCAGACCAAAGGGCATTACCATGAATTCATAATGCCCATAACGAGTTCGAAAAGCGGTCTTGGTAATATTCTCCTCTTGAAACCGTAGTTGGTGATAACCGGACTTCAAATCCCTCTTCGAGAAGTAACTAGCTCCTTGCAGTTGGTCAAATAGATCATCGATCCGGGGAAGAGGGTATCGGTTCTTGACGGTGAGCTTGTTGAGCTCACGGTAATCGATACACATGAGAAACGATTCATCCTTTTTTTTAACGAACAAGACCGGAGCTCCCCAGGATGAGAATCTTGGTCTTATAAACCCTTTGTCCATTAGTTCACTTAATTGACTGGTAAGCTCTTGCATCTCTGCATGAGCTAATCTATATGGAGACTTAGCGATTGGTGTAGCTCCGGGTATCATGTGGATTCGAAATTTGACTTTCTGTTTGGGAGGTACTCCCGGAAGGTCTTCAGGAAACATGTCGGGAAAATCACGCACTTCCGACATGTCCTTGATTTTCCTTTCTTCTTTCTTTTTATCCACCATGTGGGCTAGGAAGGCATGGTTCTTTTTGTGTAAGCACTTTTGTTCCTTGATACACGAGATGAGACGGAGGTTTGCACAAGGTTTATCACCGTAGATAATCAGGGTTTTGTCGTTGGGTAGGTGAAGGTGAACGACCTTCTCGTAACACATAATATCGGCACGGTGGGGGCTTATCCAATCCATACCGATAATCACATTAAAGCTTCTAATAGTAATCAGCATTAAGTTGATTTGAAATGAGTGATTATAAAATGTTAATGTGCACCCTATGAATACGTCCTTGGTTGTTTTTATTTTTCCATTATCCATTTCCATCGTGAAAGTTTCGTTCGATCTTTGGGGATTATGACTGAGTAAGTGTTTAAATTTATGACTCACGAAACTTCTTTCTGCCCCGCTATCAAATGAAATGCATGCATAGATGTTGTTGAGGAGGAACGTACCAGTGACTACCGTCAAATCCTTTACAGCCTCTTCATGTCCTATCACTAGGACTCTGCTTTTTCCCCCTGCATTCCGATTGTTGTCCTTAGGACAGTTTCTTTTGAAATGGCCAGTCTCTCCGCACCCATAACACGCTTGATTTGCCCCACTGTTGTTGGGTCGGTTGTTCTGTTGTGCCAGTGACTTGCAGTATCGGGCAATGTGCCCTTTCTTGTTGCAGGTTGTACATTGCATCTCCCTGAAGGCTCTGTGGGGGTGGAAGGGGCATTTGTCTCATTTTGGTATATTACCGACATATTGCTTTGTGGGAGCTGATGTGGCAGGAGTAGTAGCGGCATAAACGACCACTATTTGTTGCTTTTTGGAGGGCTCCTAGGTCAATAAGGTTTTGGGAAAGGAGTAGTAGCGGCATGAACCGCCATATTCCTTTCTTCTTGTTCCCAAACTTCCTTTTGTTCTCATTTCCCTTCTTCGGTTCTGTTGCAGGAGCCATCGTGCCCTTCTATTCCCCATGGTCAATAAGGTTTTGGGCAAGGCGCTTGGAACTGTCGAACGTTATGGGGTTTGTAGTAATCACATTCCCTTGAATCAAGTGAGATAGTCCCCAAATGAATCGTTCTATCTTTTTGCCTTTCGATGTGATCATTCAGGGGCACAAGATCACCAATTCCCTAAACCTGGTTGTGTATGCTTCGATGTCAGAACCTTCCATACTAAGATTCCAAAGTTCCTGCTCTAACTTCTGGACTTCACCCCGGGGGCAGTACTCGTCGAGCATCAGAATCTTGAGCTCCTCCCAACTCATTGAATTTACCACTAGGAGAGTTAGGGCCTTGACATGGCTATTCCACCATGTAAGGGTCATATCCGCAAAGGTGTAAGTTGCAAATTTCACCTTGCTCTCTTCGGGGCAAGCATATATTTCAAACACCGATTCAATTTTCTCAAACCATCGTGTTAGGACGATAACACCTCCGCTTCCATTGAAAGGCTTAGGCTTGTAGTTGGCAAAATCTTTGTATGAGCATTCTTTTGGTTAACCTCGGTTGTCTCCCTGGTTGGAGCTACCTGTACCATTCTCGCTTCCGCCTCCATTTGCACCATCATTGTTAATATGTGCCAGATCCGCAGTGACTGCAGCTGAAACCGCTGTCTGGAATGCGGCTGAATCCATTTGTGGTGGAGGCGGCGGTGGTGGTGCTGTCTCGTTGTTCTTTCGTTGGTTGTATCTTTGGGGTGACATTCTACTGCCACAAGTGGAATTTGATAATTTCTTGATAAGGGTTATGAGGTGGATAATGGGACATCGCATTTAGATATGTCAATTCTAGCGATTATCGAGCGTTATTTTCGTACATATAATTTAAATCTTATTTTTACCAAATAAAATGAATAGATAAGACATAGAATATAACAACATCTATAAATAAAACACATGTTCGTTTCATTACTGATAAAGTATAGTACATAAACTTTGGAAAAATTGACCTTTTTGAGGTCTACAATACATCAAGATAATGATATGACGGCATAACGACCCTCCGAATAGTGTAGTCACTTAGACGTAGGTTCAATCCTACATACAAAATAAAATAAAGGGGTAGCACTAGCGCATAACCAAACATCTAGTCTATCAAAGTTGGTGAGTAGGATAGATCCCACTCACGTCAAGTAGTCCCCTGCGGTGCCTGGGATGATGTAGAGGCACCATGCAAATCGAACAAATGGCGCTCGGCTACGTGCACCCTCTCCTCCAGGTCAGCATGCCTCTTTTGATATTCCCTCACTTCCGTTTGCGCTTTAGTAAGGTTCTCAATGAGACAATCCATAGGGTAGTGATCCCTCTGTAGATATCGAGTGTGTGCGGCCGTAACCTCCATAGTAGCCCTCATCTCCATGACTCAGTGGGGTGTCGTTTGAGCCTGGTCTCTGATGTCTGTAATCCTCTGGACCATGAAGGGAAGGGCTTTGTCCATAGCCCTCCATGGCGAAGGTCATAAAACCCTCGCTCCATCCCGAAAGGTGGACACTGTCCCTGGTGCCGGCTCCATCCCTCCAGATTGTATGACTAGGGGCGTAGGGCCATTATAGCCCCATTGGTGTGCTGGTACCCTAGCGATGTATGGAGGGTCAATGACTTCGGACTCCGCGTCTGAATCATCATCCTCCTCCTCCTCATCTACCTCCTCCTTGACTTCCTCCTTTGATTCGTCCTCCGGAATCTCCTCAAGATCCTCTACTATCCACCCCGCAGTCCCCTAGTTGGGGAAGTAGGTATCTCCTGGGTGGTGACAACTTACCATGGTGTATGTATGAGAATATGTAAGTATAAGAGGACCTATGAAATATTTCATAAAATGTTAAATACTCATGTAGTATTTTATGTCTTTATGTTTTGCTATTAGACCCTTTTGACTTATAGTCAGTAAGTTTTAGATTTGTTGTCCACCTTGACCACTCCCAGGCACATGTTGGTCATATCTTGGATAAATATAGTTGATCATGCTATATTTACCCTAGATATGATTACATAATTGTCTAAGTTTAGTCGCAATGTCCAACTCTTCTTATTATTTTGTAATATGCATGTATGTATGTACACTTTTATAAAATACTTATATTTTTAAAGTATATTTTTAGTCAGCATGTTTTAGTCCCATTGCATTTATAGTTGTATATCTTGTATGGTTAGATAAACTAGTTCACTATAAACCTGGCTCTGATACCAATCTGTCACACCCCTGAACCAGGATGGCAAAAATGTCCAGGGGCGAATGACGTCATTGTATAGTATCATAACAATTGATTATGAATGAAACATAGCAACCAAACAGCATACATTAAGAGATACCAACATACATTGTATACATATTGTATTTGTTCATCAATTACACAAAAGTGACATAAAGTATGAAATTCCAAAATGCAGCAATTCCGGTTCTTAGGTACCTGCTTACTGGTTCCCTGAGAATACAAGTTATTTTGAAAATCGTCAACATTGAATGTTGGTGAGGTCATAAGCATATTTGTATGAAAAGATTTGTAACACCTTTGTTTGTAATAATTTGTATGACTCCAAAAAATCCGATATTTTTTTATGAAAATGGTTTGTAAGTCTCGTTCCAAAACTGTGAATATATGCATGCATGTCCTTTGTTTTCTTTTGTTTGTAATTGTAAAGTGTATGTTCCTAGAAAATCCAATATTTTCTATTGTATGAAAATTTGTGGTCTTAAACCCTAGACAAGTAGTGGAAACAAAAGTGTACCCGGGGTAAAAATGCAGTTTTATATTTTATAAAACCGGTGAAGTATAATTTTCCTGTAAATCAAGATAGTATTGTTAATCCCTAAGTCAGTCATTATAACCATGTTTGATGTGACTGTTATGCTTGTACGACGTTCTTCAGGCATCAGAATAGGTAAGATATTTTTCACCCTAAACTGGACCTGTCTATCTGTAGCAAACAGCTCAGGTGTGGGGGGGGGGGGGGGGTGAATCCCATATATATATATATATATATATATATATATATATATATATATATATATATATATATCTATACACAACTATCTCGCTCTCCCTCCAGGAGACTTTGGTTACAATGCAGGACTTAGAATCTATACTACGTAGGTACAGTAAAGATAATGTCTCACTAGAGTCTTAACGGATTTACGCAAACTTTGACTCCCCTTAGAATAATGAAACTGATGTTACTAGTGTGAATTTATGACTGGAGTTTTATGAAACGTGTTTTAAAGATTTCATCACATACAGTTTATTACTCATGCTTTATGAGTTTTATGATTGGCAGATTATGACACGCGAATTTTTCCGTCACAAATTCTGTTTTGTATACCATTTGGGTTAAATTATTTATAACACTTTTTATAAATAATAATTAGTGTACATGTCCAAATTGTAACCTGGGTTGTAAAAATAGCATAATATCTTAGGTTTTAAGCCATCAAAATAGTGACAACATAGTTATGACTATTTTACTAAAAAAGATTATTTTTAGCGAAACATCAAGATTTGTAGTTTGTTTAACGAACCATAACAGGTTTGAAAGTTTTGTAACACAAAATATTTTATTTTGTTTTGACTCTAATAAGTCACGATTCTTGCAAACACACATATAATAACCTTAAGACTTATTATATTCAAATATTTGTGTAATGTATAAGAGTTGAAAATGCAGATGTTCGAGACTTAAACATGTTTGAGCATAACACTCATATTTTCGTCATTTTTGAGTGTACAATCATGAACACAAAACTTTTTATATCACAAAGATGTTATCAACATTTACTTCACGATTTGAACACTTGTTAAGAACATTTTTATTCAAAAACTTGTTCCATTTTCAACCCATAACTATGATGCATGGAATTATCCAAAGGGTAATCGAGACTTGACTTGTATCCCCCCCCCCCCTCAGATATGTATGAAAACACGAAAAGATGGGGGTATGAAGCTCACTTTGGTATTTTTTGTGAGTTGTACGAAGGAAAGTGAAGAGATCCGAGCCTAGCCTTGCACAACTTGAAGAGTTCTTGAAAAATCAAGTGTTCTAAGGATCATACATGAAAATGGGTGTGTAAATGGAATGATCTTAGCACTAACATGTATATAAGCACTAGATTTTTACAAGGAACTTACCTAAAATTCCTAGGACCGCTTAAAGATGTATCCTCCCTTGAAGGTGGCTCACGAAATCTTGAGAGAAAAGAGAGTGTTTGGAGAGTAGAATGGGTTGTAAATGATTTTTGTGTGTGTGGGTGTGTGGGTGTGTGATCGACAGATCTCACCTTTAAATGGGGGGGGGGGTAAGTTGTTGTCTTGTTAATTGGTGGGTAATTAACGTAGCAGTATGGTGGTTATTAGTACCATTGCATGGATACAAGATGGTTAATTACCTTGAGGTTTGTGGGATATAAGTGAGGTGTCACCCTTTTTAGTATTTTATTTTTTTTGTTTGTCTTGGCTCCCAAATACGATTTCATTACCTTGAGAGAGGGTTTTCGGTTTTAGGGTGGCCGAAAACACCCTATCTCCTTAATGGGTTTGCGGTATTGATGTGTGTGTGTGTGGGCTTTTGGGCTTAATTTGGCCCAATATATGGGTTTTTGGTCCACTAAGGCCCAAAGAAAAGGGTTTTTGGCCTAGGGTGTTTGGGCCGAGAATTCTTGGGTCAAGGCCTAAAATTGATTGGGCTGGGCTATTGGATCAAGTTTTGGGCTTGCATGAGGCTATTTCAGCTTGATTCTAAATGTACGCTCATAAGTATTCAAATAACATTGTAGTTTGAATTTCACTAATTTGATGTTGCAAGGTTACATAGAGGAAAAAAAATTGCACATGAATCGCCATCCCAACCCTAATTGTGACACTACCATACCACACCTCTTGTGGAGTCTTACAATTAGTTACATTTGATGGAGAACTATTCGGCAAATAGCATGCAATGTTGACTGCTTCTGCCCAAAATTGCTCCAATAAATCAGCAGATAATCGCATGTATTGAACAGGTTCCAACAATGTTTGGTTCATCTATTCTGCCACTCCATTTTGCTGTGGTGTTAGCCATAAAGTGTGATGCTTCTCTATACCTTCTATTTTGCAAAAGTCGTCAAACTAAGCCTTGCAGAACTCCAACCCATTTTCTATTTTGAGTGACTTGACTTGGTTCCTATTATGTTTTTCAATCATAGTCTTTCACTCCTTGAACCGCCCGAACACTTCATCTTCGTTCTTTTTCTTCGGAAAGTACACCTAGGTCTTCCTTGAATAATCATCGATAAAATTCATAAAGTATTGACATTCACTTTGAGACTTCATGTAACAACCTAATTATCTAAACATAATATATCCAAAATACACATAAACTTTTTACAAATATTATACATCAAAACTTTGGATTTAGTTAAGTATTACAAACTTAACTAATATATACAATACATTCTAAAACCATACCCAATTATGTGTAACATAAGTTTTAAACTTAAATAATATACAAATTAGACATAAACTTTTTAAAAATATTATACACCATATATATATATATATATATATATATATATATATATATATATATATATATATATATATATATATATATATCCCATAATACTCAATTATGTGTAACACAAGTTTCAAACACTCACTTCATTCTTATATATCATACAAATCATCTATGTATTCATATTATGTCTGTTAGAAACTCTATTCACCAAAATCACAAATTTAAAGTTTTAGGGTTCATGACAATTCATCTCCAATTTCACAAAATTTATTGTTATTTTCATTCCATACACTTGTAACCATGTAATTATTACTTCTAGTTGCTATTACTCATTAGAATCTCATAAAAGAAATTAGTTGTTATGATTAGGGTAATTATCCTAAACTCAAATTTTCCCTAATTCACATATTCAACTCATATGAAACTTACTCATGGTTATAGAAGTAAAAATCAATACCTTAATAGTTTCTCCTTAATCTCTTCTTCTTTCTCCTTTAAAATTCGACCAAAAGATCTTAATCTTCGTATCTTCCTATTATGGATCGAGTGTAAGGAAATAAGAGCTTATAAGGAACTCTCATCCTTTTTTTATCTAATTTGACTCATCATGTCGTCACGTCGAGACAACACATTTGTCGCATCGTGGCCCAATTAACTCACCACATCGTCGTTTTCATTTTATTTATGACACTTCTGGTCCGTCACTAAAAAGGTTTTGTTAAAAAAGGAAATAGCATCCTATTTTCTCACGTCGTTACCTATTTGCATCACGTTGTGACTATTGCAAAGTATGTTGCCCTCACTATTCAACTTACGTCAACCAAATCATCGTTATGGCCTCACGTCGTGACAATATCTCTATCACGTCGTGAGTACTCAATTTTAGCATTTATTCATAATTTTCTTGTTTTAACCTCATTCACTTTTCCCACTCCTAATGCATTAAGTCTTTTCCATTAAGAAATTATTCATACTTGAAAATCACAGCATTCCTTTATCACTCACATAAAGCTCTATTCAAATTCATAATTACACCAAAAGATAAAAATACCATCTTTGGTCTAAATACTTTTATCAATATTTTTATCAAAATTTATTACATATACTTATACATTTTATACTAAAACTTCATTATAAACACTACATTTATTTATATCAAGAAAGATTTCACCAATATCTTTGATTTCATCATTTACTCAAAATGACCAAAATACCCTTTTTGGTCTGAACATTTCTATTATAGTTTACTCACTTTAACATACTCACATATAAAATTTTACACTATCACTTATTTATTACTTATAGTTCATTCTAATAAAACAAGTTACACAAGTTATCCTCATCTCCAAAAGATTTCATCTCTAAAATCTATTTAAACAAGTGTGGGTACTTAACTCTAAATTCTTCCTCGGGTTCCCATGTTAACATTTGCTCCTCCATGATGTCGCCACTTGATTTTCACAAGTCCTGTTTTTTATCTCATAGTTTTGTATCTCTTTTATCCAATATTTCTTCCGGTTGTTCCTGACACCTTAAGTTCTCATTTATCTCTATCTCATTCAACGGTACTTCTTGTGACTTGTTAGATAATGTCTTTCTTAGAAAAGACACATGAAATACATCGTGAATACCCTCAAATTCATTTGGTAATTTAAGTCGATATGCAACTTTTCTAATTCTATGTGTAATTCAAATTGTACAATAAATCGAGGACTTTGTTTTCCCATTTTTCCAAAATGGAATACACCCTTCCATGGAGATACTTTTAACGTTACCGTATCCCCGACTTGGAATTTTATTGGTTTTCGATGCTTGTTTTAATAATGTCTTTGGCGATCTTGAACAACTCTCATATTTTCTCGAATCTCTTTAATTTCTCTTTCTGTTTCTTCTACAACGTCGAGTTTAGCAAGCTGTTTCTCTTCAGCTTCTGTCCAACAAATGCGGGTTCTACACGGTGCCTCAAATAAAGCTTCATATGGTGTCATTTGTATGCTCGAATGGTAACTATTATTATATGTAAACTCTACTAAGGGTAAATGATCATCCAACTTCCTCCAAAATCTATTATGCATACTCTCGACATATCCTCTAATGTTTGAATAGTTTTCTCACTTTTCCCATCAATTTGCGAATGATATGCAGTACTCATTAACACTTTTGAGCCCATTTTTTCTTGAAAACTTTGCCAAAACCTCAAAGTAAATCGACTATCTCTATCTGATACTATAGAAGTAGGAATTGTGTTTCTTCTTACTACTTCACCAATATACTTTTTGGCTAATGTATCGGTAGTATAAGTTTCTGTTATTGGTAAAAATCAAGGTTCTAAAAAGCTCTTCATGGCTTCGCCATGCCACGATATGGCTCTAAGGATTGTACTTGTCGTCAAGCTTTAACAAAATGCCGCCTTAAGTCATATATGGATATAAACATGAATAATAGTAGAAAGATATATAGAATTGTTAATTATATACAAAATTTCTACTTTAAGTCAAGCGTTACAAACGACGTAGCTCTCCACAACTCGTAAAAACTTGAGGCTTAATACTGCCATTAAGTCACTCCTAACGTTATTTATAACCTTGGTAAAAATTTGGCTGACTTAGTTAGGCGATCAACTACAACCCAAATGGAATCATACCCGCTCGAGGTTCGAAGCAACTTCGTAATGAAGTCCATAGTAATTTTGTCCCATTTTCTTTTCGAAATTGGTAATGGTTGTACTTCACCTTAAGGTTTTTGATGATTTGACTTTACTTGTAAGCATGTAAGACATTCTTCCATATATTTCCCCACTTCTCTTTTCATTCCGGGCCACCAATACATGGACTTCAAAGTATGATACACTTTTGTACTCCCGGGGAGAACAGAATACCGAGTGCAATGTGCATCATCTAATATCATCTTTCGTGCATTGCTGAATTTACGGACCCAAACTTGTCATATAAAACTTTTCAAACCTCTTCTATCATCTTCCAATCTGGATATATATCCTTTCATTTTATCGTTTTTTATCCTCTCAGGTTTTTGAGCCTCTATCTATGCTTCTCGTTTTAAATCGGGTAATTTACTAGAAATTCCCATTAGAGCAGACTTTACTTGAATTGTTGGCTCTTTTTTGACTTAATGCATCCACCACTACATTGGCTTTTCCGGGATGATATAATATTTCACACTCATAAACCTTCAATCACTCCATCCGCCTTTGTTGTATCAGATTTAACTCTTTCTGATCAAACAAGTATTTTAAACTCTTATAATCAATATATATCTTAAATTTGATGCCTTAAAGATAACTCCTAAATATTTTCAATGCAAACACCACTGCTGCTAACTCCAGATCGTGTACCAGATAAACTTGTTCTGTTGGCTTTAGCTGTCTTGATGCATATGCAATTACTCTACCTCTTTGCACTTAAACACATCCTAATCCCACACTCAAAGTGTCAATACAACAACAAAGTCTCCTCCACCTTGCAGTAAGGCCAATATCGGTGCTTCATATAATACCTTTTTAAGATGCAGAAAGGCATGCTGCTGCAATTCTGTCTAAATGAATTTTTCTATCTTTCGTGTCAACTTTGTCAACGGAATTGCTATAGTTGAGAAACCTTCAATAAATTGACGATAGTATCCTGCTAAACACAAAAACTTGCGTATCTCTGTTGGCTTTTTCAGCAGTTCCCATTCCATAACAACTTTGATTTTAATAGGATCTACTTTCACACCTGCTTCGCTAATGCAATGCCCAAGAAAACCTCTTTCAGCTAAAATTCACATTTCGAGAATTTTTCATATAACTTCTGTTTTAAAGAAGCTGCAATATTTGTTCTATGTGGATTTTAAGCTCATCCCTAATCGAGTAGTAAATAAGAATATCATCTATAAACACTATGATAAATTTGTCCAAAAATAGACGACACACTCTATTCATTAAATCCATGAAGTTCGTGGGTGCGTTTGTCAATCCGAACGACATTACCAAAAACTCATAATGGTCATAATGGGTACGAAATGTTGTCTTCAAGATATCTCCTTCTCATACCTTTAATTGATGATACCCCTATCATAGATCGGTTTTTGAAAAAAAAAAACTCACCCCTTTTAGTTGATCAAATAACACATCTATTCTCGGTAAAGGGTATCGGTTCTTTATTGTGATTTTATTTAATTCTCGATAATCAATATACATACGCATCGACATCTCTTTCTTCTTTACAAATAAAATAGAGGAACCCCAAGAAGACAAACTAGGTCTTACAAACCACGATCCAATAACTTTTGTAATTGCATCTTCGACTCTCCAATTTCTGGCGGGCCGAACCGATATGGCATATGAGCTATAAGGCTTACTCCTAGTATTAAATTAATAACAAACTCTATTTATCAATCAGGTAATACTCCTGGAAATTCATCCGGAAATACTTCAAGAAAATCTCTAACTATCTCCACCTCACATACTTCTTGTTTCTTTAAACTTGATTGCATCTCATATGCGAGTTATAATGTTTCTCCATTATTAATACCCTTTCAAACTTTTTCCATTGAGATCACATGGATTCTTTCACAACGTTTTTCACCCTGTACTTTGATTTGTGAACCATTTGGAGCTTTAATTACTAAATCCTTCTCATCACATAGAATATGACCATGATTGAATGACAACCAATCCATTCCTATTGTTCAATCAAACTCACGAGTAGTAATTGGTTTTAAGTCAACAGGAAAGATAGTTCCATAAAATGATTTCATCTAATGGGCTTAAAGAAGCAATCAATTTTTGAACAAACGAGGTTGACACAAACAAAAAGAAGCTCCATGATCAAACAATACATGTACAGGTATTGAGTTCAGAGTGAACATACTTGACACGAAATTCAATTTCTCTTTAACCTCTTCCACCATCATTTGAAAAGCGTGACCATGTACACTCCCTCATTCATTTCATCGATCCTCACAAACATTTCCCCGATTAACTTGTGACCCACCACTTTGATCTTCAACTTTTACCTTTGCAACACGAGGACAATTAACATGAATATGCCCTTTATATCCATAATTGAACAAGTAACACTACTTTCGGGACAATCTTTTGCCGTATGCCCTGATTTTCCACACTTATAACATTTGAAACTCATAGAAGAAATGTCTCAATTTCCAGTATGCTTTTTGCAACACTTTTCACACCATTTCTCATTCCCTTTCTATGGATCAGTTTAGGACTTTAATCCAAAATTATTCTTAAAATATTCTCCTGGCTTTGCTTCCCATTTCCTTTTTTTGTTGATTTTCATGTCTTACAACTCCCTCTTCTTTCTCATGTCGGTATAATTCAAGTTCTCATTTGTTAGTTAGTTCCACTACTTGGCGAAAGGTAATAATAGTATGTGTGTGTAGAAATTCTTGTATGTGAGTTCTTAACCCCATAAATTGAGATCAATCTTTCTTTCTTCAATAACTACTTGATGTCGTGAGAACTTTGCTTTCTCATTAAACTCAACCGTATAAGCTTGGACTGACCTTACTCCTTGATGTAAATGAATAAATCCTCTTCCATCTGTTTTGTAGCTATCCTGGAACAATATTCTTCAGTGAACTTAGTTTTAAATTGTTTCCAACTCAAGGCTCGTGCTAGACTTTCTTCCTAGTGTACTACAAACCATTTCCCTCCAAAAGTGAGCTTCATCTTTAAACACATTTGTACCAAAATCAACTTTATCTCCTTCTAAACATTTAATGGTTTGAAACATTTTCTCTATATGAGTTAGCCAGGTTATAGCTAGAACCGGATCAATATTTCCATGAAATTCAGTAGCTTTATAATCAACAAAATCTTTATAAGTGCACCTAACTTTCCTTCTAATACTAGTACCTTCTAGTCCTCCAGTCTCACCCTATCCTTCCATTATTTATGGTTGATCATGTATCAATTTAGCAGCTGTCTCAATTTATGGTGCAATCATAGTAGAAGAATCTCTTTTATAGCCTTTTCTACCTCTGTAGCAATTGTTTACTTGAAATTGAGTGGTTGTTCGGGTGGTACTTCTGGCTGGTGTAATGAGCCTTGTAATCCTGGTTGACCACCTCTTTGAATATATATATATATATATATATATATATATATATATATATATATATATACACTCATACTCATACTCATTCTACTGCCTCTCTAGGCTACCAATATTTTCTCTAACAACATTTCAAGTCGAGAATCCACACTCAAGGATTCAGTTCACTTAAACTATTGCTATACTACCAACTTGTAACAACCATATTCTCTGAACATAATATATCCAAAATATACATAAACTTTTTCCAAATATTATACATCAAAACTTTGGATTTAGTTAAGTATTACAAACTTAACTAATAAACACAATACATTCTAAAACCATACCCAAGATTTGTTTGGTGTTACAACATTTTATACAAAAGATAATAGTCATATATAAACAAACTATTATTTTTCCATCACTGCCTTTCCTTTTCTTTGGTTAATATTACATCTTTAACACAAACCATACTCATAATATAATCATAAGCTTAGTGAATAATTTAATTACAACATATATCATATTATCATATTTTCAAAGTTTTACATTGTTTATCATAATACCAACTTATAACTCAATAAGAGGTTTATGACTTTATAAAAGGATTCATGTTAAAAACTCATATATTACTCCACCAATGCAATACCCTTCTCTTGGTATATTCTTAACATAGTAGACTTATACTCTCTATAAGTCTTAATAAAATACTCATATAATATTTCCAAAGAAATTATCTTCTAACAACATAACAAATTATATATCCTCAAGTAATACAACATAACTCATACTTTGAGTTGAAGTTAAACTACTCACCTTGTTGACGTTGACTAGAACTTGTTCCAATCCAGTGAAATCTCGACCCAACTCTTGTTTCACCAAAACCTATTCAAAGGTGCAGTTATTTAACTGTTATGACTTATTAAAAATCAATAACACCACATATATTGTTGAGTTTTTATTCAAAAGTTAGTTTAAAAAACATACAATTTAGCAATGGAAGACTTGATAATTTGAATTACATAAAACAAGTTTATACCCCACCAAGGATCATGTTGAAAAGTTTGGAAAGAAAACAAAACCAACCAAAGAAGAAGATAACGAAATAACAAGCTTTGTAGTTCTTTGGATCCTCTTGGGAGACTTGGAAGTTGACAAAGAATGATTAAGTTTAAAGACACCAACAATATATCAACTTGATATAGAATGCTACTTTTTTTCTATAAAACTCTTAAGACTCTTAAGCTTCATATTCTTATCAATATAAGAACATAAAGAGAGCATCAAGAATCAAGTGTTCTTCAAGATATGATCAAAAGTAAGAGAGAAGACACCCTAACATGCATGTTACGATTTGTGTATGGAAGAGAAGAAAGTGATCAAATCATTCATAAATTAGCTCTTTTACACACAAATTCTTAACCATTTAAGCCATTTGTTGTCATTAGAACACCATGTACCCCATGCTTGTATGGTAAGATATTTCTTTTGAATAAAATAACATGAAGCCATACTCTTTTCTTTTTACTCTTATTTTTCGAAAACAATAAAAGGAAGAAGAAAAAACCTTTATATTTTATAAACCAAGTTTATCAAATATAAACTTAACTTTTTGGCAAAAGATAAAAGAATTTATCTAGTCCAAAATGTTGTACATGACTTATTAATTCATACCGTATGAATTATGTAATATTACTTGCTAATGAAAATGACTATTTCCTAGAAATAAATAATTTCCAATTTAATTATAAGAGTTTATTGAATATTTATTAAAACCAATTTCTAATAAATAATCAGTTGTATAGTGTTGTTCTTAGTGTAACCCTTTTGTATCATATATTAATTAACAATATCACTTTAATATGATTCTTGAGCATACTAGATCTGTAAATCTCCCATTTGCACAATATTCATATTAGACTGATATAGGCAGTAGTGAACATCCAACAACATTTTACTGCCCCCATCAACATAAGACTTTGTGCCATTCTAATAATGCCCAGTTCCCAAAAAAACTCCAAGCTGTAATTGGTGTATATAAGGTAAGTTTATCAGTTATCCCTTTGTCACTGACATCATGTTAAACATGAGATACAGGTCGCAATCAATCTCATATGGTGTTAAATTTTTGGTAAGACACCTTAGATGTATAACTCTCAACACATAAGAGGAACAACTCCCCTATTGAGTATGTAAGCCTCTTGCATAGTTCATACCATACCCGAAAATAGATTTTATAACTGCCCGGTTAAGGACCAGTGTTTAACAATATCTAAGCACAATACTCCCGACACTTACGTCCCACTATGTATCTCAGGTGTTAAGGATACAAAGATAGTACCTTTTAATTAAGTATCATTCATGATAGCAATCCATGAGATGATCTTCATGCAGGTCAATTCAATACTAGTTATTTGAAAAGTACTTATGAAACTTAGTTACAACCCATTGTCTACGTTCATCCAATGAAAGTCAACCAATTTAATTCATATGAGTCTTATTTCATAATTGCTCCCATAATTATAACCGACTATGAACTTTTAGAATAATAAGATTTGTAAGTCCCTAATTTGCCTGTGTATCAATCAGATCCGTTTGATGGTGCGGAATCCCGATCAAACGGATGATGTCAGATCAAATAGAAGAGAAGGAGAAGAAGAAGATGATGAATCTTGTATTATTTGATGATTAGAATGTAGATCCAAATACAACATTCACACACACTCGTTTTTATCTCTATGCGCCGTAAACTCTCTACTGTTCATCAATCTGTTCCTCACACCCTAACACCTATATTTATACAAGGGGAACATGGGCTTGGTGGACATGGGTCGTAAATGGGTTTACGGCCGTAAACTCAACCGTAAACCCCACCTGGCCGTAAACTAGACTGTAAGCTAATAAAATATTACATAAAAATAGAATTGCCCAAAAAAGCAAAGTATAAACCATATTTTGACCCAACAATCTCCCCCTTGGTTTATAGCTTTCTTTTCTTAATTAACCAACAAGCGCCCCCTAAAAAGTAGCTGGCTTTTCTTGTCAATCTTCAATGGGAGCTTGGCTTCAGCGTTTAAAGAGGCCTTTAGATCAATCGAAATATCAAACAATGACTATGAATAAGAACAAGAGAAATTCACGAAGAAAAACTTTCACTAAGAAAGATAATCTCACAAAGAGATTATCGTGTGCACAAAGCGACAATTAGGGTTTGTGAAAGGCGTAACCATTCACAAACCTATACAAAATTATATATACTGCAATTCTAGACGATCCCTACAATCGGAGATTCCAATGTCAGTATCCAAAGGATTATCCTGATACATACGAACTGACATTCGAGGGCATTGGATTGGATTCCCAGAGTGAGAAAAGTAGTCAGCAGCGAAGAATTTATCGAACACCAGGGCAATCCAGCGTGGAAAGGGAACATGATCAGCACGCACATTTGCACGTAGAAGCTGAACAAGCTGATCAAAGAATAGTGCCCCATAATCTAATCTTTTGTTGAGAAGAAGGGAGCAGACAACTTGTTGCTCATAGTTGCTCAGTTGGTTACGAGACTTGTGACCCACACACTTGCATAGAGCTCCAGTGAAAAACTTCCAGCCTGGGGTCATGCACTGACGCAAAATAAGAGCTGATCGAGTACCAGCCTTTGAGTGATCATAGCCCAGTTGATCAAACATGCGTTTACATCTTTCAATAGTTGGGGGTTCAGAGAAGGGTTCGAAAATTGGTAACCTTAAAGTAGCACTGAGAAGTTCTGCGGTGATGAAGACGGAGTGTCTTCCATGGCCAATGGTTCCGGTGATGGCGTTGTTTTCCTCATTAACGGTTGCAGTGTAGTAGAACTCACATACTTGTTCTGGGAAGAACTCAGATGGTACATCGCTGATTGCATATCGAAGGCGACAAGAAGCCAAGAAATTGACGAAATCTTCGAGTCCAAGACCTCGATGAACCTCTGGAATGTCTGGGTTGAAGACTACATTGGTGGCCTTGATGTGAATGGGAAGAGGAGGAGAGTTTGGGGCAGGAATGACCCTTCGAGAGGTTGAGGAGTATGTAAACAGAGATGCCGCCATTGGAGAGAATTTGAGAATTCTAGGGTTTTTGAAAGAAGTTCAAGGTTTTTTTTTGCAAGGAAAAATTAAACCAAGGGAGAAAGAGTTTTAAATATGGAATAAAAGGGGTTTTTAAAAGGTAATGATTATCTTCATTAAAAAGGTGATGATTATCTTCAGATCTGCTTGATTATCGTCATTAAGGATAACGGCGCATCGTAACAACCTGTCAGAGCAGAATATAGCCGTTGGATAAAGGAGCCGTTGACTGAATGTGAAACGTCAATCAGTGTTTGCAGAAGCGCTGAGCTCAGTGTCACAAGAGTTACATGCTGAAGATATTTCTCCGTCAATTCAAGGTACAACTTGCTTATTCAGGGCTAGCAAGGAGAGTGGTGCGTGTGATAGATACTAGTTAAATTATCTAACCATCGGCACAGGGTTTTGTGACTTCATCAGTGAGTGGTTTATCTTACTGAATCCTTAGACACTGAATAAGAGGAGGGTAAAGAATGGATTGTTGCGTGTGATAAACCTTGGTGTTTTGGTCTAACCATCGGCAAAGATTTTTAGACTCTCATCAGCGTGTGTTTTTTGCACACTGAATCACAGAATCAGTGTAAGATTGGTAAGAAGGGGTAGTTGCGTGTGATAGATCTTGGTGTTTTGATCTAACCATCGGCAAAGATTTTAGATTCTCATCAGTGTGTGTTTTGGCACACTAAATCATAGAATCAGTGTAAGATTGGTAAGAAGGGGTAGTTGCGTGTGATAGATCTTGGGGTTTTGATCTAACCATCGGCAAAGAGTTTCAAGTCGTTATCAGTGTATGGTTTAATACAGTGAATCATTCAACTTTTATTTAGAAGATTTGAGGAAGAGATAGAGATAAGAAATCAAACCAAAGTGCTCAGTAGCAAATATCATCAGTATGTCATCATCAGCACAATGTACATCAGCTTATAAGACAAAATCAAACATTAGTCCAATTAAACATCAAAATCAATTACAAGGAAATCATTCCCAGCTCTCCAAAAATGTAAGCAGTTGATTGAGAATCCAGTGCCTTTGTGAAGATATCAGCAAGTTGCTTCGAAGTCTTGACATGTTCAAGAACAACTTTTCCTTTTTCAACGTTATCTCTGATGAAGTGATGTCTGATCTCGATATGCTTTGTCTTTGAGTGCTGAACAGGATTTTGTGTGATCTGAATGGCACTGGTGTTGTCACAATAGATGGAAGTCTTTGAGAACTTGAACCCATAGTCAAGAAGCTGATTTTGAATCCATAAGAGCTGAGCACAGCATCTCCCAGCGGCAACATACTCAGCTTCTGCAGTTGAGATGGCAACTGATGTTTGCTTCTTGCTAGACCAGCTGATGAGACGGTTGCCAAGGAAGTGACATCCACTAGATGTACTCTTTTTGTCTAAATTGCATCTTGCATAATCTGAGTCAGTGTATCCATAAAGTTCAAATGCTGAGTCGCGAGGATACCACAGCGCAAGGTTTTGAGTTCCCTTTAAGTATCGAAAAATACGTTTGACAGCCATGAGGTGAGATTCTTTGGGATTAGCTTGGAATCGAGCACAGAGAATGGTTCCAAACATGGTATCAGGACGACTTGCTGTGAGATATAAGAGGGATCCAATCATTCCTCGATACAGAGAGTGATTGACATCAGTTCCAGTTGGATCAGCGTGTAGCTTATCAGTCTTAGATACTGGGGTAGAGGCTGGTTTGCAGTCACTGAGAGAATACTTAACAAGCAGGTCAGAAATATATTTACTTTGACAAATGGAAATACCTGTCTTTTGTTGCTGAACCTCAAGACCTAAGAAAAAGGTCATCTTTCCCATCATGCTCATTTCGAACCTTTGAGACATGATCTCTGCAAATTCCTTGCTCAGTGTCTCATTTGGAGAGCCAAAAATAATGTCATCGACATAAATTTAAACAAGAACCATATCTGAGCCTTTGTTTTTGATGAAGAGAGTGTTGTCGATTGCTCCTTGTCTGTATCCATTTTCAAGCAGATACGATGTCAGCGTCTCATACCAAGCCCTGGGAGCTTGCTTCAGTCCATAAACAGCTTTATCTAACCGGTACACGTAATCAGGATGATCTTTGTCCACAAAGCCTGGGGGCTGATTTAGGAACACTTCTTCTTCTAACACACCATGAAGGAATGCTGTTTTCACATCCATCTGATAGACAATGAAGTTCATGTAGGATGTGTATGCGAGAAACAGCCTGATAGCTTCAATGCGAGCAACTGGGGCAAAAGTTTCCCCGTAGTCGATAGATTCAATCTGAGTAAACCCTTGACCTACAAGCCTTGCCTTGTTGCGAGTGATGATTCCATCTTTATCAACCTTGTTACAATAGACCCAGCGAGTTCCAGTGATAGACTTCCCAGATGGTCTTGGGACAAGAGTCCAAACTTTGTGCCTTTTAAACTCATTCAGTTCTTCTTGCATGGCTTTGATCCAATCAGCATCTTGAAGAGCTGTATATACTTTATCAGGTAAGATCATTGAAACAAAGTTAACATACATGCAAAAGTTATTAAGTACACTAGATCTGGTTCAGACACCATCATGAATATTCCCTATAATTCGATCAACAGGATGATCTCAATGTTCAATGACTGATGCTGATTCCGGAGAGATAGACACTGACACATTATCAGTTTCAGGAGAGTCTTCAGCTTCAAGGGTTTCATCAGCATCTAATGAGTTATCTGCTGATGTGGCTGTAGTATCTTGACTCAAGGGACATGGAACTGGAATGATAGGATCAGAAGAATCGGACTTCTCCTCAGCACAAGTTGATTCATCGAATGGACAAGAGAGAAGCTCTTGAAAGATAGAAGGAGAATGAGTGACTTTTTCATCAGTGTATGATTCCTCATCAAACTTCACATGAATGGATTCTTCAACACATTGCCTGTTCACATGAAAAACACGAAAAGCCTTTGAAATAGATGAGTACCCAACAAAAATACCTTTATCAGCCTTAGGTTCAAACTTGGATCTTGGGTCATGCTGATTTAGAATATAGCAAAGACATCCGAACACATGAAAAAAGGATACATCTGGTTTTCGATCTTTCAGCATTTCATATGGAGTCTTCTTGTGAATCCTGTGAATTAGAGATCGATTCTAAGTAAAACATGTTGTATTGACAGCTTCAGCCCAAAACGACATAGGAAGACCAGCATGGATCATCAAGGTCCTTCCTGCCTCAATCAGTGTTCTATTTCTTCGTTCAGCAACACCATTTTGCTGAGGAGTACGAGGAGCTGAGAAGTTTTGTCCAATTCCTTTATGATCACAAAATTCTTCAAGAGTTGAGTTTCGGAACTCAGTGCCATGATCACTTCTTAGTTGCTTAACTTTAAGACTTGTCAGTGTCTCATTTTTACAAATCAGTGAGATGATTTCCTGTGCAGCATGACTTTTCTTCTTCAAGAAAATTACCCATGTAAATCGAGTGAACTCATCAACGACCACTAGAGTATACTTATTTCCACCTAGAGAACGAACAGGAATAGGTCCAAACAAGTCCATGTGGAGTAGATGAAGAGGGACTGATATGCTGGAACATGACTTGGGTTTGAAAGAGGACTTGGTTTGTTTTCCTTGTTCACACGCTGAACACATCTTGTCTTTCACAACGCTGAATTTTGGGAGCCCTCTAACTAGGTCTTGATTAGATATCTTAGATAGATTCTTGAAGTTCAGATGAGAAAACCTTTTGTGCCAAATCCAGCTAAGATTCGTCTGAGACTTTGTAAAGAAACAATGCATCAGTGCCTTGTCACTTGAGAACATGTCAAGAACATATATATCATCTTTTCTACTTGCTGAGAGTATGATGTTCTTGTCAGTGTTTACAACTCTGCCTTCTTTCTTTGTAAAGTGAACTTCATAGTCAGCATCACACAATTGACTGATAGAAATAAGGTTGTGTTTGAGACCCTTAACATATGAAACATTTTGGAAAACCACGTTATTGCATTTGATGTTTCCATATCCCTTAGTGAACCCCTTTCCATTGTCTCCATAAGTAACTGCAGGACCAGTTTTCTCAACATAATCTTCCAGGAGAGACTTTGATCCTGTCATATGCCTTGAGCAACCACTGTCTAAGTACCAAAGATGCTCCTGACCCTGCAGTGCTGAGAAACTAGTTAGAACACACTGACCCATTCGAAGATGGGTCATTCACAAAGTTATTTGATAATAAATTATAACACTCCTTAGGAAGACAGTTTAAAGAGTTTGACTTAAGAGTCCATTTTTCATTCCTAACTTTAATATTTTCAGCTCTTGAGGATGATTTATCAAAAGAACATTCACTGATCTTGTGAGAGGAGTCACCACATCTGTAACAAACTCTAGTTCCAAAGTTCTTCTTGGTGAGCAAATTTTTTGATTTAACACATTTTGATATGTAAGATTCACCAATAGAGCTTTGAGTCCTTTTGTTTACCACTGAGTCACGACTGAGTTCAGTGTCAGAAGGAATTTGATCAGTGTTAGAAGATGAAATATCAGTATCTGATTTTGACTCATTCACAGATGGATTGCAATCAGGGAAGTGCTTGAGTTGTTCATGAACAGCATGAAACACTCCATTAGAGATAGGAAAAGCAATAATATTCTCAGTTAGAGGGGTTGGTCTAACAAGATGTGTAGGATAAGAGGTAGGATCAATTCCAGTAATTTCAACATTACACTCAGTGATACCATCAGAATTAATAGTACAGTATTCATCAATTAAACTTTGATTAATAAAAGAGTTACTGACAAACTTATTTTTGAAATTATTTTTTCATCTCATTCATGGAATAGACCTCAGATTCCTTTTCTTGTGATTTAAAAACCTTTTCAGCTTCTACAAAATTACCCCCAAGAATTTTTTCACAAGAATGTGGAATTTGAGCTGAAATAATATAATTGGCATTCTTATGAGATTTTGCCCAAGTGTGAAGCACAGTTTGTTCTTTGATCAAAAGATTTTTAACATCGTCAATTTCAGCAGACAAGGATGAATTTGACAAACTGGTAATTCTAAGATTTTCCTGAGTGGACTCAATAATGCTATTTTTTATGGATATATCAGTTTCAAGAAGATCAATTTGATTTTGCAAGTTTCTTATGGTTTGATTCTTCTTAGAATTAATGACACCCAAATACTCAAACATTTTGATTTTTTCATTCATTGAATAGGAAACAAAGTTTTTAACCTGGTACATTGAAGAAGAGTCAATGTTGTGCTTCCTGGAATTTTCAGCATCAGACATATCAGTGTCAAAAGTACTTTTGTCTTTATCGGGAATATCCAGGTCCTCTATTTTGACCATGAGACACTTGACTTCATCATCTGATGACTCTTCATCAGTTTTCCATTTTTCTTCTTCAGCTACAAGCACTTTATGTTCCAAATTTTCAGCTTTCAGCTTCTCAATCAGCTTGTTGTACTTCTGCTTCCAGTATTCATCTGTGTCTTGTTTCTTTTGTTTACAATCCTTTGCAAAATGATCAGTGCTCCCACAGTTAAAGCACTGAGCCTTCTCTTTCTTATCAGCACCATGCCTTTTATCAGCTCCTGACCCTTTTGAGAACTTTCCACCAATCTTCTTTTGAAACTTTGAGAAGTTTCGACCTGATTTTTCAAAGGTCTTCACGATCAAGGCTGCACTAGCTACAACCTTTTCAATATCATCAGTGTCAGTTTTAGATGAATCAGTGTCTGAATCACTTTCAGTGTCTGAGTCTGCCACAAGCTTTTTGTTGGAGAACAAGGCTATAGAAGATTCACGCTGAGAATCCTTCATCAGTTCCTTTCTTTGAAGCTTGGATTCTTCATAGTATCGAAGATTTCCATAGAGACTTTGTAAGTCCATAGAGTTGATCTTCTCACTGTTTTTCAGCACATCAACATGATTCTCCCAACCTGCACCTAGAGAATCCAAAAACTTTTGCACTAGAACAATTCTATGCTTCAACTGATCTAGTCTCCGAAGATCGTTAACAAGAGTATTGAATCTGTTAAAAGTTTGAGTCAAGGTTTCACCTTTCTTAGCAAAAAAATCTTCATACCTTCGGTTAAGATCATTTATTTGAGTAGCCTTGACTTCTTCAGTTCCTTCAAAAGATACAGTCAGCGTATCCATCATCTCTTTTGCTGAGATGCAATTTTGAACCAGCCCAAAGAAGTTGTATGGCAATGAGTAGCTAATAGCGGCACGAGCACGAACATCCAAACCATGTTTTCTCTTGTCGTCTTCCGTCCAGTTTTCTTTTGGAGTTTTCTTCATAGTGCCATCAGGAACATTGTTTTTAAGAGGCTGATACATCGGAACATAAGGACCTTTTTCAACGATGTCCAGCATGTCTTCATCAACAGATTCCAAGGCATATAGAGCCTTTATTTTCCACATAGCAAAGTTAGTTTCATCGAAAGGAGGGATTTTAGCAGAAGGATGATTTGACGAGTTTGATGAAGAAGAAGAAGTCATTTGTTTGATAAAAGAAACCTGCTCTGATACCAATTAAAGAGGCCTTTAGATCAATCGAAATATCAAATAATGACTATGAATAAGAACAAGAGAAATTCACGAAGAAAAACTTTCACTAAGAAAGATAATCTCACAAAGAGATTATCGTGTGCACAAAGCGACAATTAGGGTTTGTGAAAGGCGTAACCATTCACAAACCTATACAAAATTATATATACTGCAATTCTAGACGATCCCTACAATTCAGGGATACGCCAGCTAATAAATCAAGATAACTAAGGAAACATGATAAATACAAGATTTGTGTTACAAAGCACTGAGTAAGCTAAACTATTACAAACTGAGCTGCTGACATGCTGGCGCTGATGCTGAGATACATGCTGACGCTGAGTCTGTTTTAAACATTATCATATTTCAAGGCTTGACCTTTCAGCGTTTATCTTCGATGACCTCACAGCTTCAAGATGAACTTGATGAATCTTCAATAAATGACTTCATCTTGAGCAGTTGGGCTTTTCTTCAGAAATTGACATTGAAGGCCCATTGGGGGAGGAGGCTTGACGTACTGATTCTTGAAAGATACAGCTTTCAGCTTGAGAATCTTCAGAGAGAACATCAGAGAGAACAAATCTTCTGGATCACTTCAGCAGGTTCATAGATAGCAGTAGACTGATTGAGGAAGCTTCAATACAATCCGTCACATAATCTTCAAATTCTACTTTACCTTGCTTCTGGGGTTGACAGATTGAATGTTGAAAGAATAATCTTCATTTCTTGCTCCTTCGAATGAGAATTCTTCGATGCTCACAGACGAAGCCTTGGCTCAGAAATCTTCGACACAAACTCCATGAGTCTTATCTATACCTGAAATCACTTTTCAAGACAAAACAAAACTAAAAGAAAACTTAGAACAAAAAGTAAAACAGAAATAACACTATTTTTGATTTTGAATTTTTTTTTATTTTTGTTTGATTGATTTTTTTTAATTTTAATTCTCCCCTAATATTTAAATTAGAAGAACACTATGAACAAACTTAAAAAAAAACAAAAATAATAGCTAACTTTAAGAGTGATTTGGGATCAAAGTTTTTAGACAGCCTTTATATGTTTATCAGTACCTCCCCCTTCATGAATAGATATGGTCAATCGTCGGTATTGTGGTCCACTTAAGTACGAGAGATTGTAAAAAAAATTAGGACATACTATAAGTGACAAGACAATGTGATCCTAAGTTCCTAGATAATATTCCTTAAGGACCATTCAGCTGACGACGACCAAAGATATTGTTGTCCACCTAAATTGAGCAGCGAGATCTACAGACAATCTGTCTGTGTTCAATTTTAAGTGTACTAGAATGTGTTTCCCGCTTCCTGATATACCCTAGCCATTAAGGACTTCCAGAGTACTCCTTACATCGGGTGAGCAGACAATCATTCGGAGAGAGGATAGATTCAGATTGCTATTACTTATTGTTTTAGAGGGATTGAGAAGTAGAAGGTTGCATATGCTGTGTTCCAGGTCGGATTGGTAGCCACGCAAAGGAGACACCATATGGCTAACAGATAAGAAGAATTCCATAGATATAATATGCAGAGAAATAGAGTTGCATATATTACAGTCCAGGTCGGATCTCCCGATCACACAGAGGAGGCAACATATGACTAATAGACAGAAAGAAAGAAAACAATTTTCTACAGACCTAATTTATCGGAATTTACCGGTTGCCCCATCCAACCGGAATTAATGACAGAATCCGCACATCGAGGAAAAGTGAATCCACAGTTCTAGATACGGGTTATTTAATGTGACCGGTAGATTCCCATGTATATCTCCCTACTCAACCTATCCGAGCGTCGTGAAGTCAGGCTAAACGGATCTAATTAGGTCAAAGTTTGTCAAGTCCTTGAATTCATTAAGTTCAACTCTCCCTAGTCAAGTCCACTTTAAATCTTTCGTGCCTACCAGCGCATCAAACACAGAGCCTAGACAATTCAGATTCAGTCCCTTACACATATTCAGATTGTCTGTTATCACATGATTATATCACTTCCCAAAACATCTCCTGCAAGCACATTCCATTAACACCATATTTTTGATTTTCTGATTTTCTAATGCTTTTGGATTTTTTTTTTAAAATTAAAATTTTCTAATTTTTGTTTTGTTTTTATTTCTCCCCTAAATTTGTGCATAGAAGAGAAACGAAAGTACATGCGCAAAGTTAAATTACCCTAAAACAAAAATTAGTCTTTAAAGCGAATCAACTTAAGAAAAACTCAGGAGTATAGAGAAGAAAACGCAAACCGTAATTCACCGATTGAATCTGCATTCAGAAGGTCTAAGAACAGCAAGCATAATCTTAGAACAGATCCAAAAATTCTTCATATCATTAAGCACTAACCCCATTTGTGATCTCTTCCTTTCTTCCTTTCCTGCAAAAAGACACATACTCTCAACAAAGGTCTGAATGTTGTACAGTTGAGTGATGTCCCCAATCATATGCCAGGAGTAGCCACTACCAACAAACTGAAGTCTGATGATATGCCTCCATAACTGCTCCAGCACAGAGCGGGATCAGTTGGTCTTTGGAACCCAGTCCATTTTGAAACTGGGTCGACCTTTTTCATCAATGCAAGGTACTTTCTCCCATGACATGTCCTGTTTATCACAAACAGAAGATATAGAAATATTAGAATCGTTAGAAGATTTGGGAGATTGAGCCTTCGGAACCCATTTGTAGTTGGGTTTAACCCAATTCTTGTTCGATCCGATGGGTGCCTCGGCACTTGATTTGGAACTTAAAGTCGTCTGCCTAGATGACTTTAACATAAACGATCTTGGCTTCACAGGAGCATCTCTTGAACTAGACTTCTGGGCCAGCATTCCCTTCTTGTTCTTGGGAGTTGGATGCTTGGCCTTGGGAGTTCGATGCTTGGCCTTGGGAGTTCAATTCTTGTCCTTCATGGCATTCCATTCGGCATTGTCTGAACGTGACCTTGAGGGGTTTCTTTTGAGAAATATCCCCCTTGGCTCGTTCTGCCAGCCTTGTGCATAGTAAGGAACGTATGCGCGATTAGGACAATTTATGGCAATGTGTCCAGGTGTTCCACAGTGAAAACATGTCTTTTTCTTCACTTGGAAGTTGTTTCTTCCTGCCGCTGGTGGCGTATCCTTGCCTCGTTTCTTGTTGTTCCCACATGCACACTTGCAATAAGCACTCTGTTGCGCTGGAATTGGAGGCCTGTATTTCTCAACGGCAGGTTTGTTAGGAGTAACAGAATTCGAAGCAACAGATTCTGAGTTCAAAGAGTCATTGGTTTGTTCGGTAGTGCTCTCCTTTTCTCATCTTCTGCTACTTTACATGCACATGAAGTCGAAACATTAGTATATTCAACATGAATACCTCCTGACACAAATCCAGCTGGTTTGCCATATTGAAGATGTGCCTCCCTGTCAATTTCTTCCTGTCATAGGGATGGATGTGTAGTTATGATTGAAAGGTGGAGGAACACTATCATACCCTAGACCCTTGTTTTTATTATCTTTGAATTTTAATTGGGTTTCAAATAATGACTCGACTGTCTCACTTGACACAGTATAATTTTTAAAACTAACGTCTGTTTTTCCACACTTAATTTTCAAAGTGTCAAGTTCTTTATTTAAAGCAGCAAGTTGTCTCTTAATATAGTCATAATGTTCACACTTGTTACTATACTCTTCCTGAAGTTCCCTAAATTCCTTGGTTTTTGCTTCTAATTCAGCCTTCAGGGGTTTCTGTCCTTTCCTGAGTTGATATCCTTCATATCTCTGGTCCTCAACTTCTCTTTTTAATAAATCAATTTGTTCCCGAAGAAATTTAATCGTATCTTCACTAGATAGCATACATGAAACTTCACATGATTGAGAACATGAAACTTCATTGACCAAAAGGTTTACAGAAATCATTGTATTTCCATACTTCAAAGCATCAAGTTCTTCAATTACATCAACAAGACTAAGATGATTGAGATCTTTTGTCTTCTTGATGATAGCCACGTTCATATCCCACGATTTTAGAAGTGAATTTAGTAGCTTTTTGTTTATCTCAAACTTAGACAAAAAGATCCCAACTATATTCATCTCAGTAGTAAGTGTAGTAAATCGCTGCAATTGAGTTTCGAGGGTTTCTCCATGGATATAATCGAAAATGTAGAAATTTTGTCCTAACATATCTTCACGACTCTCTTTCATGTTTTCAACTCTCTCGTAGACCTTAAAAGCCATTAAAAAGCACAACTAGAAGCCAAAATCAAACTTAAAAATCAAACCCTTTGACTACAAACCTCGAAAGTCAACCTTAAAAGTCAAACTTAAAAACTCAAACTCAAAAGTCAAACTTGAAATTCAAACTCAAAAGTCAAACCGAAAAGCTAAATTTAAAATTTTAAAAGTCAAACGAGAAAGTCAACGATTAAAGTCAAAGTCAATTTTTAAAGACAAAAGTCAAAAATAAAAGTCAAAAATTAAAAACAATTTTTTTTAGTATTATTATTATTATTATTATTCTTATTATTATTATTATTATAGATGAAAAAGGAATTTAAAAATAAAAGAAATTTAATTTTTGGGCTAAAAATGACAATTTTGCGAAACTTGGAATCGAAAATGAGTGTTTTTGAATAAAAAATGCGGAGGAAAGGAAAAAAGGTGATGCTAGAGGAGTTGGTTAAGGCGCTGGTCGATGAATCAGAGGTCTCGAGTTCGATTCTCGGCAGACCCCCAAACTAGTTTCCTATTTTTCATATATGCGAAGTGAGGCGACGAAGCAGCTACGAAGCGAGGACGACGAACTAGCTGCTACGAGGACCTTGTGCAAGGTGCGAGGCCGCAAACTCCGAGCCGCAAACCTCAGGCCGCAAACTCCGGACCGTGAACCTCGGGCCGTGGACTCCGAAACCCTAGCCGTCGACCGCAAACTCCGCCACACCCTCGCAGGTTTCGACCAAAAACACCGATTTTTCGACTTTGAAGCACTAAAACTCGATCAAAAATCTTTTTTTATGAAAAACACGAAGAACAAACCCCCCTTATTTTTCAGAGATCAATCCAAAAACGCAAAAATCTTTCGAAAATAAGATCAAATAATGCTCCAAATCTAACAAAATTGACTGATACAACCAAACTCTGATACAAATAGTAAATCCCTAATTTGTCTGTGTATCAATCAGATCCGTTTGATGGTGCGGAATCCCGATCAAACGGATGATGTCAGATCAATAGAAGAGAAGGAGAAGAAGAAGATGATGAATCTTGTATTATTTGATGATTAGAATGTAGATCCAAATACAAGATTCACACACACTCGTTTTTCTCTCTATAGGCCGTAAACTCTCTACTTTTCATCAATCTGTTCCTCACACCCTAACACCTACATTTATACAAGGGGAACATAGGCTTGGTGGACATGGGCCGTAAATGGGTTTACGGCCGTAAACCTGTTTACGGTCGTAAACTCAACCGTAAACCCCACCTGGCCGTAAACTAGACTGTAAGCTAATAAAATATTACATAAAAATATAATTGCCCAGAAAAGCAAAGTATAAACCATATTTTGACCCAACAATCTCCCCCTTGGTTTATAGCTTTCTTTTCTTAATTAACGCAATAAGCTCCCCCAAAAAAGTAGCTGGCTTTTCTTGTCAATCTTCAATGGGAGCTTGGCTTCAGCATTAATCTTCGATGACTTCACAGCTTCAAGATGAACTTGATGAATCTTCAATAAATGACTTCATCTTGAGCAGTTGGACTTTTCTTCATAAATTGACATTGAACGCCCATTGGGTGAGGAGGCTTGACGTACTGATTCTTGAAAGATAGAGCTTTCAGCTTGAGAATCTTCAGAGAGAACATCAGAGAGAACAAATCTTTTGTATCAATTCAGCAGGTTCATAGATAGCAGTAGACTGATTGAGGAGGCTTCAATGCAATCTGTCACATAATCTTCAATTTCTGCTTCACCTTGCTTCTGGAGTTGACAGATTGAATGTTGAAAGAATAATCTTCATTTCTTGCTCCTTCGAATGAGAATTCTTCGATGCTCACAGACGAACCCTTGGCTCATAAATCTTCGACACAAACTCCATGAGTCTTATCTATACCTGAAATCACTTTTCAAAACAAAACTAAACTAAAAGAAAACTTAGAACAAAAAGTAAAACAGAAATAACACTATTTTTGATTTTGAATTTTTTTTTATTTTTGTTTGATTGATTTTTTTTAATTTTAATTCTCCCCTAATATTTAAATTAGAAGAACACTATGAACAAACTTAAAAAAAACAAAAATAATAGCTAACTTTAAGAGTGATTTGGGATCAAAGTTTTTAGACAGCCTTTATATGTTTATGAGTACCTCCCCCTTCATGAATAGATATGGTCAATCGTCGGTATTGTGGTCCACTTAAATACGAGAGATTGTAAAAAAAATTAGGACATGTTATAAGTGACAAGACAATGTGATCCTAAGTTCCTAGATAACATTCCTTAAGGACCATTCAGCTGACGACGACCAAAGATATTGTTGTCCACCTAAATTGAGCAGCGAGATCTACAGACAATCTGTATGTGTTCAATTTTAAGTGTACTAGAACGTGTTTCCCGCTTCCTGATATACCCTAGCCATTAAGGACTTCCAGAGTACTCCTTACATCGGGTGAGCAGACAATCATTCGGAGAGAGGATAGATTCAGATTGCTATTACTTATTGTTTTAGAGGGATTGAGAAGTAGAAGGTTGCATATGCTGTGTTCCAGGTCGGATTGGTAGTCACGCAAAGGAGACAGCATATGGCTAACAGATAAGAAGAATTTCATAGATATAATATGCAGAGAAATAGAGTTGCATATATTACAGTCCAGGTCGGATCTCCCGATCACACAGAGGAGGCAACATATGACTAACAGACAGAAAGAAAGAAAACAATTTTCTACAGACCTAATTTATCGGAATTTACCGGTTGCCCCATCCAACCGGAATTAATGACAGAATCCGCACATCGAGGAAAACTGAATCCACAGTTCTAGATACGGGTTATTTAATGTGACCGGCAGATTCCCATGTATATCTCCCTACTCAACCTATCCGAGCGTCGTGAAGTCAGGCTAAACGGATCTAATTAGGTCAAAGTTTGTCAAGTCCTTGAATTCATTAAGTTCAACTCTCCCTAGTCAAGTCCACTTTAAATCTTTCGTGCCTACCAGCGCATCAAACACAGAGCCTAGACAATTCAGATTCAGTCCCTTACACATATTCAGATTGCCTGTTATCACATGATTATATCACTTCCCAAAACATCTCCTGCAAGCACATTCCATTAACACCATATTTTTGATTTTCTGATTTTCTAATGTTTTTGAAATTTTTTTTTAAAATTAAAATTTTCTAATTTTTGTTTTGTTTTTATTTCTCCCCCTAAATTTGTGCATAGGAGAGAAACGAAAGTACATGCGCAAAGTTAAATTACCCTAAAACAAAAATTAGTCTTTAAAGCGAATCAGCTTAAGAAAAACTCAGGAGTATAGAGAAGAAGACGCAAACCGTAATTCACCGATTGAATCTGCATTCAGAAGGTCTAAGAACAGCAAGCATAATCTCAGAACAGATCCAAAAATTCTTCATATCATTAAGCACTAACCCCATTTGTGATCTCTTCATTTCTTCCTTTCCCGCAAAAAGACACATACTCTCAACAAAGGTCTGAATGTTGTACATTTGAGAGATGTCCCCAATCATTTGCCAGGAGTAGCCATTACCAACAAACTGAAGTCTGATGATATGCCTCCATAACTGCTCCAGCACAGAGCGGGATCAGTTGGTCTTTGGAACCCAGTCCATTTTGAAACTGGGTCGACCTTTTTCATCAACACAAGGTACTTTCTCCCATGACATGTCCTGTTTATCACAAACAGAAGATATAGAAATATTAGAATCGTTAGAAGATTTGGGAGATTGAGCCTTTGGAACCCATTTGTAGTTGGGTTTAACCAAATTTTTGTTCGATCCGATGGGTGCCTCGGCACTTGATTTGGAACTTGAAGTCGTCTGCCTAGATGACTTTGACATAACCGGTCTTGGCTTCACAGGAGCATCTCTTCAACTAGACTTCTGCGCCAGGATTCCCTTCTTGTTCTTGGGAGTTGGATGCTTGGCCTTGGGAGTTCGATGCTTAGCCTTGGGAGTTCGATGCTTAGCCTTGGGAGTTGAATTCTTGGCCTTCATGGCATTCCATTCGGCATTGTCTGAACGTGACCTCTAGGGGTTTCTTTTGAGAAATATCCCTCTTCGCGCGTTCTGCCAGCCTTGTGCATAGTAGGGAACGTATGCGCAATTAGGACAATTTCTGGCAATGTGTCCAGGTGTTCCATAGTGAAAACATGTCTTTTTCTTCACTTGGAAGTTGTTTCTTCCTGCCCCTGGTGGCGTATCCTTGCCTCGTTTCTTGTTGTTCCCACCTGCACACTTGCAATAAGCACTCTGTTGCGCTGGAATTGGAGGCCTGTATTTCTCAACGGCAGGTTTGTTAGGAGTAACAGAATTCGAAGCAACAGATTCTGAGTTCAAAGAGTCATTGGTTTGTTCGGTAGTGCTCTCCTTTTCTCATCTTCTGCTACTTTACATGCACATGAAGTCGAAACATTAGTATATTCAACATGAATACCTCCTGACACAAATCCAGCTGGTTTGCCATATTGAAGATGTGCCTCCCTGTCAATTTCTTCCTGTCATAGGGATGGATGTGTAGTTATGATTGAAAGGTGGAGGAACACTATCATACCCTAGACCCTTGTTTTTATTATCTTTGAATTTTAATTGGGTTTCAAATAATGACTCGACTGTCTCACTTGACACAGTATAATTTTTAAAACTAACGTCTGTTTTTCCACACTTAATTTTCAAAGTGTCAAGTTCTTTATTTAAAGCAGCAAGTTGTCTCTTAATATAGTCATAATGTTCACACTTGTTACTATACTCTTCCTGAAGTTCCCTAAATTCCTTGGTTTTTGCTTCTAATTCAGCCTTCAGGGGTTTCTGTCCTTTCCTGAGTTGATATCCTTCATATCTCTGGTCCTCAACTTCTCTTTTTAATAAATCAATTTGTTCCCGAAGAAATTTAATCGTATCTTCACTAGATAGCATACATGAAACTTCACATGATTGAGAACATGAAACTTCATTGACCAAAAGGTTTACAGAAATCATTGTATTTCCACACTTCAAAGCATCAAGTTCTTCAATTACATCAACAAGACTAAGATGATTGAGATCTTTTGTCTTCTTGATGATAGCCACGTTCATATCCCACGATTTTAGAAGTGAATTTAGTAGCTTTTTGTTTATCTCAAACTTAGACAAAAAGATCCCAACTATATTCATCTCAGTAGTAAGTGTAGTAAATCGCTGCAATTGATTTTCGAGGGTTTCTCCATGGATATAATCGAAAATGTAGAAATTTTGTCCTAACATATCTTCACGACTCTCTTTCATGTTTTCAACTCTCTCGTAGACCTTAAAAGCCATTAAAAAGCACAACTAGAAGCCAAAATCAAACTTAAAAATCAAACCCTTTGACTACAAACCTCGAAAGTCAACCTTAAAAGTCAAACTTAAAAACTCAAACTCAAAAGTCAAACTTGAAATTCAAACTCAAAAGTCAAACCGAAAAGCTAAATTTAAAAATTTAAAAGTCAAACGAGAAAGTCAACGATTAAAGTCAAAGTCAAGTTTTAAAGACAAAAGTCAAAAATAAAAGTCAAAAATTAAAAACAATTTTTTTTAGTATTATTATTATTATTATTATTATTATTATTATTATTATTATAGATGAAAAAGGAATTTAAAAATAAAAGAAATTTAATTTTTGGGCTAAAAATGACAATTTTGCGAAACTTGGAATCGAAAATGAGTGTTTTTGAATAAAAAATGCGGAGGAAAGGAAAAAAGGTGATGCTAGAGGAGTTGGTTAAGGCGCTGGTCGATGAATCAGAGGTCTCGAGTTCGATTCTCGGCAGACCCCCAAACTAGTTTCCTATTTTTCATATATGCGAAGTGAGGCGACGAAGCAGCTACGAAGCGAGGACGACGAACTAGCTGCTACGAGGACCTTGTGCAAGGTGCGAGGCCGCAAACTCCGAGCCGCAAACCTCAGGCCGCAAACTCCGGACCGTGAACCTCGGGCCGTGGACTCCGAAACCCTAGCCGTCGACCGCAAACTCCGCCACACCCTCGCAGGTTTCGACCAAAAACACCGATTTTTCGACTTTGAAGCACTAAAACTCGATCAAAAATCTTTTTTTATGAAAAACACGAAGAACAAACCCCCCTTATTTTTCAGAGATCAATCCAAAAACGCAAAAATCTTTCGAAAATAAGATCAAATAATGCTCCAAATCTAACAAAATTGACTGATACAACCAAACTCTGATACAAATAGTAAATCCCTAATTTGTCTGTGTATCAATCAGATCCGTTTGATGGTGCGGAATCCCGATCAAACGGATGATGTCAGATCAAATAGAAGAGAAGGAGAAGAAGAAGATGATGAATCTTGTATTATTTGATGATTAGAATGTAGATCCAAATACAAGATTCACACACACTCGTTTTTCTCTCTATAGGCCGTAAACTCTCTACTTTTCATCAATCTGTTCCTCACACCCTAACACCTACATTTATACAAGGGGAACATAGGCTTGGTGGACATGGGCCGTAAATGGGTTTACGGCCGTAAACCTGTTTACGGTCGTAAACTCAACCGTAAACCCCACCTGGCCGTAAACTAGACTGTAAGCTAATAAAATATTACATAAAAATATAATTGCCCAGAAAAGCAAAGTATAAACCATATTTTGACCCAACAATCTCCCCCTTGGTTTATAGCTTTCTTTTCTTAATTAACGCAATAAGCTCCCCCAAAAAAGTAGCTGGCTTTTCTTGTCAATCTTCAATGGGAGCTTGGCTTCAGCATTAATCTTCGATGACTTCACAGCTTCAAGATGAACTTGATGAATCTTCAATAAATGACTTCATCTTGAGCAGTTGGACTTTTCTTCATAAATTGACATTGAACGCCCATTGGGTGAGGAGGCTTGACGTACTGATTCTTGAAAGATAGAGCTTTCAGCTTGAGAATCTTCAGAGAGAACATCAGAGAGAACAAATCTTTTGTATCAATTCAGCAGGTTCATAGATAGCAGTAGACTGATTGAGGAGGCTTCAATGCAATCTGTCACATAATCTTCAATTTCTGCTTCACCTTGCTTCTGGAGTTGACAGATTGAATGTTGAAAGAATAATCTTCATTTCTTGCTCCTTCGAATGAGAATTCTTCGATGCTCACAGACGAACCCTTGGCTCATAAATCTTCGACACAAACTCCATGAGTCTTATCTATACCTGAAATCACTTTTCAAAACAAAACTAAACTAAAAGAAAACTTAGAACAAAAAGTAAAACAGAAATAACACTATTTTTGATTTTGAATTTTTTTTTATTTTTGTTTGATTGATTTTTTTTAATTTTAATTCTCCCCTAATATTTAAATTAGAAGAACACTATGAACAAACTTAAAAAAACAAAAATAATAGCTAACTTTAAGAGTGATTTGGGATCAAAGTTTTTAGACAGCCTTTATATGTTTATGAGTACCTCCCCCTTCATGAATAGATATGGTCAATCGTCGGTATTGTGGTCCACTTAAATACGAGAGATTGTAAAAAAAATTAGGACATGCTATAAGTGACAAGACAATGTGATCCTAAGTTCCTAGATAATATTCCTTAAGGACCATTCAGCTGACGACGACCAAAGATATTGTTGTCCACCTAAATTGAGCAGCGAGATCTACAGACAATCTGTATGTGTTCAATTTTAAGTGTACTAGAACGTGTTTCCCGCTTCCTGATATACCCTAGCCATTAAGGACTTCCAGAGTACTCCTTACATCGGGTGAGCAGACAATCATTCGGAGAGAGGATAGATTCAGATTGCTATTACTTATTGTTTTAGAGGGATTGAGAAGTAGAAGGTTGCATATGCTGTGTTCCAGGTCGGATTGGTAGTCACGCAAAGGAGACAGCATATGGCTAACAGATAAGAAGAATTTCATAGATATAATATGTAGAGAAATAGAGTTCCATATATTACAGTCCAGGTCGGATCTCCCGATCACACAGAGGAGGCAACATATGACTAACAGACAGAAAGAAAGAAAACAATTTTCTACAGACCTAATTTATCGGAATTTACCGGTTGCCCCATCCAACCGGAATTAATGACAGAATCCGCACATCGAGGAAAACTGAATCCACAGTTCTAGATACGGGTTATTTAATGTGACCGGTAGATTCCCATGTATATCTCCCTACTCAACCTATCCGAGCGTCGTGAAGTCAGGCTAAACGGATCTAATTAGGTCAAAGTTTGTCAAGTCCTTGAATTCATTAAGTTCAACTCTCCCTAGTCAAGTCCACTTTAAGTCTTTCGTGCCTACCAGCGCATCAAACACAGAGCCTAGACAATTCAGATTCAGTCCCTTACACATATTCAGATTGCCTGTTATCACATGATTATATCACTTCCCAAAACATCTCCTGCAAGCACATTCCATTAACACCATATTTTTGATTTTCTGATTTTCTAATGTTTTTGAAATTTTTTTTTAAAATTAAAATTTTCTAATTTTTGTTTTGTTTTTATTTCTCCCCCTAAATTTGTGCATAGGAGAGAAACGAAAGTACATGCGCAAAGTTAAATTACCCTAAAACAAAAATTAGTCTTTAAAGCGAATCAGCTTAAGAAAAACTCAGGAGTATAGAGAAGAAGACGCAAACCGTAATTCACCGATTGAATCTGCATTCAGAAGGTCTAAGAACAGCAAGCATAATCTCAGAACAGATCCAAAAATTCTTCATATCATTAAGCACTAACCCCATTTGTGATCTCTTCATTTCTTCCTTTCCCGCAAAAAGACACATACTCTCAACAAAGGTCTGAATGTTGTACATTTGAGAGATGTCCCCAATCATTTGCCAGGAGTAGCCATTACCAACAAACTGAAGTCTGATGATATGCCTCCATAACTGCTCCAGCACAGAGCGGGATCAGTTGGTCTTTGGAACCCAGTCCATTTTGAAACTGGGTCGACCTTTTTCATCAACACAAGGTACTTTCTCCCATGACATGTCCTGTTTATCACAAACAGAAGATATAGAAATATTAGAATCGTTAGAAGATTTGGGAGATTGAGCCTTCAGAACCCATTTGTAGTTGGGTTTAACCAAATTTTTGTTCGATCCGATGGGTGCCTCGGCACTTGATTTGGAACTTGAAGTCGTCTGCCTAGATGACTTTGACATAACCGGTCTTGGCTTCACAGGAGCATCTCTTCAACTAGACTTCTGCGCCAGGATTCCCTTCTTGTTCTTGGGAGTTGGATGCTTGGCCTTGGGAGTTCGATGCTTAGCCTTGGGAGTTGAATTCTTGGCCTTCATGGCATTCCATTCGGCATTGTCTGAACGTGACCTCTAGGGGTTTCTTTTGAGAAATATCCCTCTTCGCGCGTTCTGCCAGCCTTGTGCATAGTAGGGAACGTATGCGCAATTAGGACAATTTCTGGCAATGTGTCCAGGTGTTCCATAGTGAAAACATGTCTTTTTCTTCACTTGGAAGTTGTTTCTTCCTGCCCCTGGTGGCGTATCCTTGCCTCGTTTCTTGTTGTTCCCACATGCACACTTGCAATAAGCACTCTGTTGCGCTGGAATTGGAGGCCTGTATTTCTCAACGGCAGGTTTGTTAGGAGTAACAGAATTCGAAGCAACAGATTCTGAGTTCAAAGAGTCATTGGTTTGTTCGGTAGTGCTCTCCTTTTCTCATCTTCTACTACTTTACATGCACATGAAGTCGAAACATTAGTATATTCAACATGAATACCTCCTGACACAAATCCAGCTAGTTTGCCATATTGAAGATGTGCCTCCCTGTCAATCTCTTCCTGTCATAGGGATGGATGTGTAGTTATGATTGAAAGGTGGAGGAACACTATCATACCCTAGACCCTTGTTTTTATTATCTTTGAATTTTAATTGGGTTTCAAATAATGACTCGACTGTCTCACTTGACACAGTATAATTTTTAAAACTAACGTCTGTTTTTCCACACTTAATTTTCAAAGTGTCAAGTTCTTTATTTAAAGCAGCAAGTTGTCTCTTAATATAGTCATAATGTTCACACTTGTTACTATACTCTTCCTGAAGTTCCCTAAATTCCTTGGTTTTTGCTTCTAATTCAGCCTTTAGGGGTTTCTGTCCTTACCTGAGTTGATATCCTTCATATCTCAGGTCCTCAACTTCTCTTTTTAATAAATCAATTTGTTCCCGAAGAAATTTAATCGTATCTTCACTAGATAGCGTATATGAAACTTCACATGATTGAGAACATGAAACTTCATTGACCGGAAGGTTTACAGAACTCATTGTATTTCCACACTTCAAAGCATCAAGTTCTTCAATTACATCAGCAAGACTAAGATGATTGAGATCTTTTGTCTTCTTGATGATAGCCATGTTCATATCCCACGATTTCGGAAGTGAATTTAGTAGCTTTTTGTTTATCTCAAACTTAGACTAGAAGATCCCAGCTATATTCATCTCAGTAGCTTTTGGGCTAAAAATGACAATTTTGCGAAACTTGGAACCGAAAAGGAGTGTTTTTGAATAAAAAAATGCGGAGGAAAGGAACAAAGGTGATGCTAGAGGAGTTGGTTAAGGCGCTGGTCGATGAATCAGAGGTCTCGAGTTCGATTCTCGGCAGCCCCCAAACTAGTTTCCTATTTTTTATATATGCGAAGCGAGGCGACGAAGCAGCTACAAAGCGAGGACGATGAACTAGCTGATGCGAGGTGCGAGGCCGTAAACCACCGAGGCCGAGGACGCAAACTCCGAGCCGCAAACCTCGGGCCGTGAACCTCGGGACGCAAACTCCGGACCGTGAACCTCGGGCCGTGAACTTCAAAACCCTAGCCTTCGGCCGCAAACTCCGCCACACCCTCGCGGGTTTCGACCCAAAACACCGATTTTTCGACTTTGAAGCTCCAAAACTCGATAAAAACCCTTTTTTTATTAAAAACACGAAGAACAAACCCCCCTTATTTTTCAAAGATCTATCCAAAAACGCAAAAATCTTTCGAAAATAAGATCAAATAATGCTCCAAATCTGACAAAATTGACTGATACAACCAAGCTCTGATACCAATTATAAATCCCTAGTTTGCGTGTGTATCAATCAGATCCGTTTGATGGTATGGAATCCCGATCAAACGAATGATGTCATATCAAATAGAAGAGAAGGAGAAGAAGATGATGATGAATCTTGTCTTATTTGATGATTAGAATGTAGATCCAAATACAAGATTCACACACACTTGTTTTTCTCTCTATAGGCCGTAAACTCTCTATTGTTCATCAATATGTTCCTCACACCCTAACAGCTATATTTATACAAGGGGAACAAGGGCTTGGTGGACATGGGCCGTAAATGGGTTTACAGCCGTAAACTTGTTTACGGTCGTAAACTCAACCGTAAACCCCACCTGGCCGTAAACTAGACTGTAAGCTAATAAAATATTACATAAAAATATAATTGCCCAAAAAAGCAAAGTATAAACCATATTTTGACCCAACAAGATTATTCATGGATTAAACATGTTAATATAGAACACAACAAGTATTGATATAATGATCATATCCTAGTATATCAAAGCATTATATAATAGTTTTTGTCACAATGTTCTAATATCCATATACTAAATCCAAATCGAAGTCGTATTTCTATAATAATAAAGTCTTATAGCTGAAGTGTGACCATTCATACTTAGCTTAGAAGAAAGGTTTTATTAATGGGTTCGACTAAACTTAATTTGTGTGAATTCTATGAATACAATCATCTCCATATTTTACTTTAGTTTAGTTACAATTAAATATCTTGGAGTATATGATTGGTTTTTTTTCGTGACATAGAGCGTCTTAGCTTGCCTAAGTATACTCTAGAAGTCACAAAGATTTATATATGATACTTGAATTGCAAAGATCAACATATTTTATCAATGGACTCATTCATCCAATCATATTAGATTTCAGCTTCTAAAGTAGTGTATTCTTATTTTGTAGTAGATTATGTCATTTTGTTTTGCTTGGACCTCATTCCAAATAAACTTACTACTCATCCCATAATAAAGTCATAATCTAATTATAATTCATAATTATCTATATTTGCTTAGAAATTAGAATCTTATGTAGCTCTTTACATGAAGATTTTATTCTAAATTAATTATCTCATGGACATTCTCCTAGGTCTTCTAAAGTACTCTTAGAATGTTCCTATAGTCATCAGGTGACTTAACCATGTACATTATGATGTGCTCATAGCATGATCATATACCATGTCTTATGAAGAATATTGCTTAAATAACGGATTCCTTTGCCAAACAAATCGAATATAAATCATTTTATCAAGTCCAAACATATGATCCAGGTTCTTTTGAGGCGAGCTCAAAACTTAGTGCTATGTGACAATGTCAAGATTCATCCAAAGGAATTTTGTATCTTGATCTCTTTCAAGATGTTGTTCATATAGGCATAAAGGTATAAAACTTTTAACATTCTTCTTATGTATCTCTATAGATTTTACATTCCAAGAATGTATCTTGTCATTCCTAAGTTTTTCATTTTAGAAACAAATTCCAAGTCAAGGTGAAAAAGCCTGGCCTGGTCAGAATGTAATTTCTGATGATTAAGTATGTCTCACTCATACAATATTAGGAATTCCACTATGCCTCACTAATTATTAGTAAACATACATGTTCTACTCATTTTGATATAAAAGCATACCTTGTGGTTTCATATTAAAATGATGATTACCACATTGAGATACTTTCTTTATGTCCACAAGTGGATCTCAAGTATCACACATTTCGTCAGGATAACGCGGATTAAGAAAACCTCAAGGCTAATCTATAGAGATATCTTCCAAAAGATGTCTATTAAGAAAAGTGATCTTTTTTTAAATCTATTTTCTATATCTCATATTGAGAATATGAATTTATAGTAAACAATATCCTTATTGATCTAATCATAGCTACTTGTGAAAAGGTTTGATCATAGTCAATGTCATGAGTATGATAAGGACCATAGTCAATGACATGAGTATGAGAAAATCCTTTTATAATAAGTCTTACTTTAAATATGTATGCTTATCCATGTAATGTATTCTTTCTAGAAGACTCACTTACTCTTTATAGCCTTGATATAGAGAGAAAGTTCAATCAAGACCATACTTGATTATCATACATGTATTACATCTCATTTTCATGACTCTAAGTCATTTATCAGTTTAGAGATCTAACATAACAACTTGGTATTATATGGATTTTCCAGAAACCATCAATGAAAGATTTCACATTTCTCAAGTCATAGATGATTTCTACCACTAATGCGAACAATTTGTGTTTATGAACAACTATTATTCAAGTTTAACAATCCCTCTGTTAAAACTAGTGCCAACTATTACTACATCTAGTTATGGTTTTTGAGATGCTTCAAGTTCCACGTACCTCTCATTTGCTTTGTCATTAAAATCTTGCTTTTTGCTAACTCAACTATCAGAGGAATATGAAAACTTATTCTTTGTGGGTTTGCATTTAATAATCTAAGCCACATTTAGAGTATTATACAAATGTGTATCTAGAAGATTTTGGGTTTACAAGCTTTAGTCCAAAATAGTCTTTGATTCCATAAAACATTTTAGTAAGAAAGGGATTGAGCCTTTCTATACAAAATCTTATGAAGAAAATGTTATATCTACTAGTTAGTTGGTGTATATACTCAATGTACAATTGATAGTGTTCTAGGTGTTATCCCAAGGAAATAAAAAGAGGACATTTCTACCGATTAGAAAGTAAATCTTACGAAGTAAGATTTAATTCATTATTTATTATCAATAAGGCTTTAGATAATATTTATCGGTTTGTATCTCAACTTTATATTTGAAAACATAGAAAAAGATTTCACAATTATGTTTTACAATGTAAAATATAATTATAGCTACTAAAGTTGTTAATAAAGTTGATTTGGCATATGATGTTTACTATTAGACATTCATTAGAAAGGAAGTCATACACCATATTGGATTGTTCCTTAACAATTTTTTTCTCTACTACTTAGTGAAAATATCATTAGGAAACTTTTATATATAAATAATATTTACATATGTCAAATAAACTACATTATTTTCCTTCAAAGATCACTTTCTTGAAGTTGTAATATGTGAATGTCATTTATATAATAAATATTACAATGTCAAAGATGAGTTCGATTTTGAAACAAGTTTAAGTCAAAATTATTTTGCATATAGAACTTGTTATTTATAAAACATTGATATTTACTTTATAATTCTTATTAGAAGATCTAGTCTCATAAAAAGAATTTTAATCACTTTCGAATATGAAGGTGATAGTTATGAAAAACGATTTAAGTAAATAGTCAATCATTCATAAATTCAAATAATTGAGACACATCTTTAGGCAAGATAAATTAAAACATACATTGTTCCATAACAAATATTGTTTCATATCACAAGTACATTAAGTTCCCAGCATAATTAATAAAATACACTCCAAGAGTGTAGTTTCAAATTGATTATGCTCAGTTGGTTACTCTTTTGTAGATATCTGCAAGCCATTTACAAATATTAGATTAACATTTAAGTACCAAGTACCTAAGTGTAATATGAAAAGTATGAGCTTTATCTAGTAGATACCTGAAGTACTAGTCTCTTCCAGACTTTCTTTCCAAGTAAGAGGAGCAGATCCTTTTTTAGTGTCTATTTTCTCAACAAAAGAAACAAGATCCATCTACGTGGGCCTTATTGGATTTCTTAGGCTTAAAGGTGTTCAGTCCATAAAACATGGGCCTCCTAAATCACACAAGGTGACTCTTTTTGGGCTTGAACTATTTCTACTTCGATGTTACAAACATCTTTAGCATCATAGTGATGCCTTTACTAGGTATCATGTTCAGGTTTATTACTCAAAGCAAATAGTTTAGGACTAGGACCTTTAAGTGTATACAACTTCATATCTCTCACGAGATTGTCTCCTAAGACATGAACCCATTCGATGAAGTTATATATATTGAATGTTATTATTTCATTAAGTCATTAAAGAAAATGACAAATTCATGGTAATGAGAATGGACTATTTAACTACAAAATTATAACAAAATTCGTTTAGTATTCTCAATATTTAAACTATTTAATAATTAATACCCTTTTAGTTTCTAAAAACATTAATTATCAAATTCTAGGATCCAAGTTACAAAACAAATAAATGCTTAGGTATCCTTTATTTCATATGTTTGAATCTGACCCGGTAGATATCAATTATTAATTATATCTTACCATATAATTTCTAGTTTTATGGGATTGCAAATAACAAATTTAATTAGACATATTTGATCTCATCTATGCCTCAGATCTCTCTTTCTTAGGTATCCTTTATCAGAAAATATTTTTGATCAAATCATACAATTTTAAAAACATGTGTAATCGGCCTATAACTTGGTTATAGTAATCGCGAAGACACCCCGACAATCAAAATATAACACTAATCGGTTAGGTGTCCTTTATCCTACTAGTGAATACAAGAGATGTGTGAGTGTTCTCCAAGATGCATTGCATAGATTTGAGGTTTGTAAAATGGCCATTTATATGTTGTATATTTCTAGTTTTAAAAACATATGATATCATGATTATTACATGCATATAATAAACCATGGTACCAATTTTCAAAAGAAAACCACTTTTAAAGGTTCTATATAAAAAGCTAGTTTTTATATAATTTAACCTGATTCAATTTTAGCAACCAGTATTAAGTTTGAATGCATTTGAAACTTTTATATTTGTAATAAAACTTCCTTTTATTACTTATATATTTGGAGTTTGTATAAGTTACAAAAATCATCATTTTAAAACTTATATTTGAGTATTTCAAAATTTGATGTTATTAATGTTTTTATAAAATCAGATTCTATTTTAAAACAATAACTTGTTACATTTTATTTTCACATTATAAATTTTGAAAACCAAACTCCATGTGATGTTTAGTTTTTTCCGAAAATTATTTTAGCATGTGAAAAACTAATTTATCAACCACACATAATAATTACATAAAATAAACAACATAAACACACATAAAGCTATATGTACATAAACATAACCAACTAATGAACATAACCAAACTCCAGCTTCCACCGATGCCACTTTCGTAGGACATTGTCCATAGAAATAGGGGATTCAACACTTGCACAAACGAAAACAAGACAAGAACTCATAAGCACAATAATCATCATTACCAAACGTAATTCCCCTTTGAAAAAAAGGGGGAGGAAGAGGAAGGAAGAATAACAAAAATGAAACAAAGGCAGAACCGCCTACCATCAATAATGGTGTAGAAGATGGGCATCTTCCCTCAACGTCTCCAAGAAGGGCTCATCCCAACTCCGACATGCAGAAGCTCTAAGTACTCCTCAGGCACGACCTGGATGGTCTTCAGAAGATTAGCAGTAGCCTGGTTATGAGAAAACAGCTTGGGAGTGACGTCAGAAAAATTGTTTGCCCGGTAACGCCCGCGACCGACTCGATCCTCGTTAACCCATAGCCATTTGTCTTGTCAGTTCTTCGGAGTCTTGCCATATGAACACTCCCATGTGCACATACAAACCCTAATGCTTGGATCTAGGTTTCTCTAATTGAACATGCATTGTATCCAAGACTTTTGAACAATAGATCTAGGTAATAACATAAGAAAAACAGATCTAGAAGATTACCTTAAGTTGCTTGCTTGAATCTTCTTGTCCTTGGAGCTTAGAGTCACAATTGTCACTCCTCTAATGGCTTACAAACACCAACTTAGCAAGAGGATGATTGGGGAGAGAGGGTAGAGGGCAAGAAGTCGGCCAGGGTTCTTCCAAAGACAAGAGTGCCGATTTCCTTGACCCCTTGGGTCTATTTATACTTGTAAGGCTCCTAGGGTTTCACCCTTAAACCCTAATTAGATAACTTAGGCCCTAAGCAATCCAATCCCCCTTATGATAAGCCTTGGATGATTTCTAGGTCTATCCAAAGCCCTAAAACCGTCCACCCCTTATCCTTAAGGGATTACAGCCCAAAGTACAACTATCATACAATTGACAGTTTAAGCCTTTCTATTTAATTAATCTCTTTAAGTCACCAAATTAATTCCTAATTAATTTATGACTTATATTAATCAAATAATAATATTATTATTCCTTATATTATTCTCATAATATATAAATAATATTTCATCTCTCATTACAAATCATCCTGTCAAGTTGCTATGGTGAAGGCAACTCAAAAGGACCATGCACAACCGGGTCAAATACTTTCCTAATATAGTTGCAGCCTTAGACACTATTCCAACAGTCTCACACTTGGATAAGTCTAGTAACTATATACACAAGTATAATTCGATTAGCAATCGTAGCTCTCAAAGACGCTGTCAAACTCTGATCTTATCAATCTTTTCCTTTAGATAAGGGATCATACAGTCCTCTGTTTAGATATCATGCGGACAATTCTTATGGAATTAACTGTCCAGCAGTTGGTTTCTCGATCTCAGATTTATTTGACATAGAACTTAATCGAACACATCAATTTAGTTCTGACCGGGCCCGGCACATAAGTCAAATCAAATCATCGAGCGGCCGAGATATCGCTTTTACCCTCTTAGGATAAAAGTAACAGATAAACTTCGACTTATATGCATTTACTTATTCATTAATCAACTATACACAACAATGCGTTTTATAACATCAAGTTACTGATGTGGTTTCGCATTATCAATGAACAACCAATTAACAAATAACAAACCATATATCTAGGTTTTAAAACCATATGATATTATCATCTTGCGATCACCCTTTTTATCACATTCCATAAGGTGATTCCAGCAAGCGCGGGTTTGTTCCAATGCTCAAAACTAGTTCATAAGCACTCATGAACGTTGCAGCAAACTTTTGCTATGTCTAATACCATTTAGACAATCTACACACCAGTTCATGACAATCTTCATTCATACCTACTTCCAACATATGAACGATTGTGGGCAATTTGAATAATTCGATTATTCTTAATAAACTCAATTATTCTGGAAGTCAAAACATGCAAAGTGAAACAATAGTTAAACAATTAACATAAGACAGTAACATTACTCATAAATAATACTCTTTTATTTAATCATCAAATGTTAATTACATTTATCTATTACACGTTTCTAATACTATCTAATCTATACTAATATCATCCTTCAGTCCAATACTCCTAGCATGCTGCAAGTGCTTAAACCTGCTCAGTCCCTTCGTAAGCGGATCTGTTGTGTTATCTTCTAATGATATCCTCTTAACCACGAGTTGTCCTTCTTCTACACGATGTCTAATAAAGTGATATTTTATGTCGATATGTCGAGATCTACCATGATCCCTCGGTTCCTTGGTCAAGGCAACCGCTCCTTCATTATCACAGAAAATCTCCATGGGCTCCTTTATGGCAGGTACAACTCCAAGATCACCGATGAAGTTCTTCAACCATAATGCCTCCTTCGATGCTTCGCTCGCTGCAATGTACTCTGATTCGCACATTGAATCAGCTACGGTTTCCTGCTTGAAACTTTTCCAAGTTACTGCTCCTCCATTCAGGGTAAGGCCCAACCCGACTGCGAACGGTAGTTATCCCTGTCGGTCTGAAAGCTGGCGTCACTATACCCTCGTACCTTCAAGTCATCACTCCCTCCGAGGACTAAAAACCATTCTTTGGTCCTCCGAAGGTACTTAAGGATATTCTTGACCGCAATCCAATGGGCTCTGCCAGGGTTCCCTTGGTATCTACTAACCATGCTCAAAGCAAAGGCTACATCAGAGCGAGTACAAGTCATAGCATACATGATTGAGCCAAATGCGAAAGCGGATGGTACTCGGCTCATTTCTACTATTTCAGCTTCGGTACTCGGACTTTGGGTCTTACTCAACTTGGCATTACTTTGTATCGGTAATTCTCCCTTCTTCGAGTTTTCCATACTAAAACGTTTTAGTACTTTATCTAAGTAAGGGTTCTGACTAAGTCCTATTAGTCTCTTACTTCGTTCTCTTACTATCCTTATTCCCAGAATATAGGAGGCCTCTCCGAGGTCCTTCATAGCGAAGCACTTCCCGAGCCAGGACTTGACCTCCTGCAGTGTCGGGACGTCGTTTCCAATGAGTAGTATGTCATCGACATACAAAACGAGGAATCTTACTATACTCCCACTGGCTTTGACATATACACATGATTCATCTTCGCTTCGTACAAATCCAAACTCTTTGACTTTCTCATCGAAGCAAAGATTCCATCTGCGAGATGCTTGCTTAAGTCCATAAATGGACATCTCAAGCTTACACACTCTATTTGGATGCTTCGGATCAACAACGCCCTCTGGCTGAGCCATGTAAACATCCTCAGACAACTTCCCATTAAGGAAAGCGGTTTTGACATCCATTTGCCAAATCTCATAATCATGAAATGCGGCAATTGCTAGCATCACTCTAATAGTTTTTATCTTCGCAACTGGTGAGAAGGTCTCATCATAGTCAACTCCGGGAGTTTGAGTAAAGCCCTTCGCAACCAATCGCGCCTTATATGTGTGTACGTTTCCATCCACGTCGGTCTTCTTCTTGAAGATCCATTTGCACCCAACGGTCTTACGTCCGGGTACATTATCAACCAAATTCCAAACTTGGTTGTCATACATGGATTGGATCTCGCTGTCCATTGCCTCTTTCCATTTTGCAGACTCCGGGCCTACCATGGCTTCTTTATAGCTATTAGGTTCATCTAGATTTATTAGTGTACCATCACTAATATACGTGTCCCCTTCAGTAGTAATATGAAAACCATAAAACTGGGGTTGAACTCTAACTCTTTCGGAACGTTTAAGAGGTAAGGACTCGTCAATCGGTTCAACCGGAGTTTCCTCCTTGGGTTGAGTGCCAGCGGTAGAGGTTCCTTCATCAATCGTCTCTTGAATCTCTTCAAGCTCGATTTTCCTCCCACTTTCTCCTTGTCTTATGAGTTCTCGCTCTCGGAAAACTCCTCTCCTCGCAACAAATACAACATTGTCCTTCGGTCTATAGAAGAGATATCCAAAGGATTTCTGCGAGTAGTCGATGAAAATACATCGCTCACTACGAGGTTCGAGCTTGTCGTGAGTATCTCGTCTTACGAAAGCCTCGCAACCCCAAACCTTGATATGTGCTAACGAGGGAGCCTTCCCTGTCCACATTTCGTGAGGTGTTTTGGCAACCTTCTTAGTAAGGACTCGGTTAAGGATATGGGCGGCAGTCTCTAAGGCATACCCCCAGAATGAGATAGGTAGTGAAGCACGACTCATCATAGAGCGGACCATGTCTAACAAGGTTCGATTACGCCTTTCTGCCACACCATTCAACTGCGGTGTCCTAGTTGGTGTCAATTGTGAAACTATTCCACACTCCTTGAGATAGTCGTGGAATTCAAGACTTAGGTACTCTCCTCCTCGATCGGATCGAAGCATCTTGATTTTCCTGCCCAATTGATTCTCCACTTCATTCTTGAACTCTTTGAACTTTTCAAACGTTTCTGACTTTTTCTTGATTAAGTAGATATACCCATATCTACTATAGTAATCGGTAAAAGTCACATAGAAGCGGTTTCCATCCTTTGTGGTTGATCTAAAGGGTCCACATACATCAGTATGTATGAGGTCCAATAAACCCTCACCCCTTTCACATGTACTAGTGAAGGGTGACTTGGTCATCTTTCCAAGTAAACAAGACTCGCATGTGTCATCTTCCCTAAGGTCGAATGACTCCAACACTCCATCCTTTTGGAGTTGGGCTATGCGCTTCTTGTTGACATGTCCAAGACGACAATGCCACAAGGATGCTTTATCCATACTATTGGAAGAATCCATGCACAAAACATCATTTCCTAGGTTATCTACAATCATAACAGTTTCATAAATTCCATTACATGGTATTGCTTCAAAATATAAGACACCATTTAGATAAGCATAAATAGAACCATTCTCATTATTAAAAGAAAATCTAAATCCTTGTCTAAACAAACCATGAAATGAAATGATGTTTCTTGCCCTTTCTGGCGAATAGCAACAATTATTCAAATCTAAACATAAACCATTCCTAAGCACTAGAGAATACACTCCAATCTTGGTCACAGGCGACGATCTTCTGTTCCCCATGATTAGATTTATTCTTCCATGCTCCACATCCCTATTTCTTCTTAGTCCCTGCAATTCAGAACAAATGTGGTAATCACACCCGGTATCGAGGACCCAAGAAATAGAATGAGATGAATCATTAGATTTAATTGTGTATATACCTGCAAAATACGGCTTGATCTTTCCTTCCCTAATGGCTTGCAGGTAGTCTCGGCAGCTTCTCTTCCAATGCCCTATTTTGTGGCAGTGGTGGCACTCTGCCTCCTTTGGGTTAGGGTTAGGCTTAACGGGATCAACTTTGGTCCCACTAGAAGAGGAACCACCTCGGGACTTTCCCTTGCGGTGGCTCTTAGACGGAGCCTTCCTCTTCTTGCCTCTTCCTTGCCCAATGGCCAAAACAAGAGCAGCTGGTGGATTGGGAGTGGGTGCAACAAACTTGTCCTTGAGGTTGCTCTCAGCAACCCTAAGGAGACCTTGGAGTTTACTTAGGGTGACCTATTCCTTGTTCATGTGGTAGGTCATCCTAAATTGGTTGTAACACGGAGGCAAGGAGTGAAGGACCATGTAGATAGCCAAGTCTTCCCCAAAGTCAACATTCAACTTGCGAAGACGATCGACATACCTTTGCATCTGTTGCAAGTGTACGGTTAGAGATTCACCATGTCCCATTTTAGCGAAGATCATGTTAGTGAAGATCTCGTAACGTTCCTGCCTCGCATTTTGGTGGTATCTCTCCAACAAGTCTTGGTGCATTTCGTAGTCCTCATAGGACTTTTGGAATTCGGTGTTCATTGTGGCTATCATGATGCAATGAACCTTCGTCGCATCAAGTTCACGAGTCTCAAAAGCAGTCATTTCAGCCGGAGTAGCGATTTCTGGGTTGATCTTCTCGAGCTTCTCATCAAGGACATACTCCTTGTCTTCGTAGCGAGCAATTGTGCGAATGTATCTTATCCATTCACTAAAGTTCGTCCCATCGAAAGTCACCTTTTGGCAAAGGCTCATCAATGTGAACGAGCTAGCAGCAACGTTGTTCGTGTTCGACATCTACAAATAGAAATGACAAAGATTTATTAGAATTTGAATCCCTAATAATCACCCAATAATAAAAATTAGGGCTAGGATCCAACAACATTATTTACATATTAGAAAAGGGATGCCGTAATCCAACATGCAAACAATTTGAAGGTAAGTGAATGACGATTCACTAATTCTCCACCATAAAAACCTAACTTTAAGTTCTAAATGTATTGAGAATTCCTAGGTTTGGATGAGATTCATTGAACCTTTCAATGGCATGTTTAAATCTCGATATGCCCCTCTCGTTTGTGACTGGGATACCGAGGATCACAAAGTGGGTGTGAATTACCATGCAAATTCACACGGTGCCTTCATTGTAAGAATCACCTATTCGATGTGTTGGTAAACCACACACGCTCCATCGAACTATGATAAAAAATGAATCACCCTTTGCCACCTTAGCTTAGAACCAATTAGTGTGCGGATAAACCGCACACGCTCCACTAACTTCTTAGCAAGGGTGCAAAGTGTAATTTCATGGGATTGCATTAATTCACTTTTCCTAAAGTAACTAGGATTGGGAATTTTGAAAAACATGTAGTTACTTTGTATTTCATATTATGTGCACATACAAACCCTAATGCTTGGATCTAGGTTTCTCTAACTGAACATGCATTGTATCCAAGACTTTTGAACAATAGATCTAGGTAATAACATAAGAAAAACAGATCTAGAAGATTACCTTAAGTTGCTTGCTTGAATCTTCTTGTCCTTGGAGCTTAGAGTCACAATTGTCACTCCTCTAATGGCTTACAAATACCAACTTAGCAAGATGATGATTGGAGAGAGAGGGGAGAGGGCAAGAAGTTGGTCAGGGTTCTTCCAAAGACAAGAGTGCCAATTTCCTTGACCCCTTGGGTCTATTTATACTTGTAAGGCTCCTAGGGTTTCACCCTTAAACCCTAATTGGATAACTTAGGCCCTAAGCAATCTAATCCCCCTTATGATAAGCCTTGGACGATTTCTAGGTCTATCCAAAGCCCTAAAACCGTCCACCCCTTATCCTTAAGGGATTACAGCCCAAAGTACAACTATCATACAATTGACAGTTTATGCCCTTCTATTTAATTAATCTCTTTAAGTCACCAAATTAATTCCTAATTAATTTATGACTTATATTAATCAAATAATAATATTATTATTCCTTATATTATTCTCATAATATATAAATAATATTTCTTCTCTCATTACAAATTATCCTGTCAAGTTGTTATGGTGAAGGCAACCCAAAAGGACCATGCACAACCGGGTCAAATACTTTCCTAATATAGTTGCAGCCTTAGACACTATTCCAACACCTTGCATGAAGGAGGAGAAAGGATCATCGAGTCGGTCGTCGAAAACTCTACACCATCAACCGGTGAGAAGTCGTAAGCATCATTGAGAGGTTTGAACTCAACTTCATAAAGAATAATGTTGGATTGAGCAACCATTAAACCAAAGGGGGAACCAAAGAAAACCCTAGTTGAAGAAAAATGAGAAATAAGAGGAAGAGGTTGTGTTGATAGGAAAATCCCTTAAGCTTATAAAGATTAAGGAAAGGCGGGATATTCAAAATCCCTGACGAAATGATGTAACTAACTCTCATAATGGGCAGTCACATCGCCGGAAAAACCAAAGCGATGATTGAATCAAAACTCAACGCGTGTACCAAGCAGTTAAGTCCAGAACATCATAGTTAGTCTAGCAACGCTACGACTACTGGACTAGGGGATTTGATGACATGCCATTGGCACGAACGAAGAGTAGCGCTCAGATGTGCCAAAGAATTCCCCAAGGCAAGTCGCACCTAGCGGAACAAGCCTGACGGAACCTCGCGCCCGCGGATGCCTCTAAAAGTAGGGCGCCCGCGGAGAAGGCCCGACCCTGCCAAGGGCGCCTTCTACTCCACGAGAAAGTATAACGACTCCAAGCGACAATGAAGATGCTCAGAGCATTATCACCTGAACCAATCATTGGATTTGACATATCAAAGAATAGGATTACCCAATCAGCGTCCCCGATCCTATGAGGTCTAACGCCTTTGTCCTGTATGGACTAGCAGAAGGCCTTAGTATAAAAGGTGTCCTTCGGTACCTTGGAAAGTAATTCGCTCTACCTCAGTTCACTCTAGAATACACCCAAGTCTATCTACTGACTTGACCGTTAGAGTGTTTTCCCGGGAGCCTCCTCCCAAAGAACGGTTGACGGCTTTTTCACATTGTGACCTTGCAGGCTCATTGGAACAACCATAAGCACTATGCGTAATCGTCCAGTGACTAGGTCGCATCACGTACAATTTCGAATTACCGGGTGATTACAATGTGTCTGCTACATTCAATGTTGAGGATTTGTCACCTTTCGTTGGGGATTCTGATGATGAAGCAGACTCGAGGTCTAGTCCTTTTCAAGAGGTAGAGTATGATGCAGGTGGTACAAGTGTTGATGTGTGGCTTGATGATGTCCGCACCAGTAGGAATGGAAGTATGATGACATCAGCGCCAAATCCGCCGAAGTGATCCAACTGCTCGAATTTGGACGAAATTCACACACGACATATAAAATGAGCCGATTAAGAAAGCTCATGGATTTGCCATGATGTGTGGTGTTTTAAGGCCATTCGGGGTCGTTTAGGGCCTCAAAACACGTTTTCTATTTTTTTTAGTTGCGGCAACTTTTTATTTTTAGTTTTCATTTAGATAATTGATTGCAAATCTTTTCCTAATCGATTATGATATCCGAGGGTTAAGACATTATGCCTATCTTATCTTCCTTATAAGGATCTCATTTTCATTGTTTGAGGGATAGTTTTCAATTGATAATTAATAAAGAATCCAATTTTAGAGTTATCTTTGTTCTTTGTGTTCCTGTTGTTTGTAATTTGTCGTTCAATCCGATCGTCTAGGCATCAGATAAGTTATATCTCAATTGAAACTATTTGATAAATAATTAACCTATTTTTTTATGATATTAATGGTATTTACGAACATTGTTATCATATTATTCATATTTAATTTTTTAAAATTCAACAAATTAACAATTAATAGTCATTAATTAATGCTCGCCTAACTAGTTAATCATTTAACTCCAGTACACTTCGATCGTTTTTACAACATTGATTATTTGGAATTTCTAAAATAAGACGATAATTGGGCTATAAAAGAAATATATTATTGATAAAATAGCTTTCAAACTTATTTTTGGATTTATGATAAAAGTAGAAAACTTTAAAATAAATTGAATTGGTAAGTTGCTCAGCTCAAATGTCATATTTATTCTTTGTAATGTGCTTTCATATTTGTATTTTTTTATAACAAAGCATCGGAAGTCGGAACCATCATATATATGCTCTTTTAACTAACAAAATACTAGTTTTTAATACAATTATACAGTTTCAGAGAAAGAAAATCTTCACGTAATGTTTTTGATCACTAAATATTATAAAAATAATACTATTATTATAAAAAAAAAAAGTACATTTCATCCATATTAATCATAATTTATTCAAAAGGAATAAACTTTAAAGAAGGATGATAGATGGGGCTTTCCTTCAATTATGCTTTTACGAGTTTTTAATACAACAATACTGTTCCAGAAAAAGAAAATCTTCCTGTAAAGTTTTTGATCAATAAATATTATAAAAGTATACTATTATTATAAAAATAATAAATTCATTTTATCCATATTAATCATAGTTTACTCAAAAGGAATAAACTTTAAAGAAGGATGATAGATAGGGGCTTTCCTTCACAGTTGTGTAATTATGCTTTTACAGTTGTCCCCAGCGCACGTGCGGGTCCCTCTGCGCTTCCACGATTTAATCATGTACTCGAGACTAGACAATGATAACCTCGTGCATGTAGCAGTTGTGGTGTCGGGTCTACCTCCATCTTAACCTACTCCCAACCATATATTATCACCTCCCCAATGCCTTTTCATTGTTCACTCTATAATGTTTGCTTGTTTGGAGCCTTTCGAAATTCCAACAACCACTTTGCCTTTTCACTTTGGATCTTACTTTTTTTAACCCTCAAAATGTATCAATTTGGTAAATAAAATTCGAAATAAGTTTTGTTGTAATTTTATGGTGTTACTATTTTTCACATAGAACCCGTGAGGCTTACTACAAATAAATAAATGCAAAATATGTCGTTGTGGTGGTGGTCCTAGGTCAACCATGAGAAAATTATAAATCCATTTAACCCAAAAACTTGAAGTTAGAGAAAATGATTCAAGCTTTTCTTATATAACGAAAGAACTTCAACATTGAGTCTTTCCATTTTATCAAATTTTCTTTGAATACATCAATTTCAAGAAATATATTTTAATTATTTTAGGTGCATTGACTAATTAAATACAACAAGGTTTGATTACTGAATTTGATAGACTTTCTACCATTATTTTTAATGGTAAACATTTACATCTATAAATAAAAGTCAAAAGAGATTGATTTTTTTTTTTTTTTTTGAAATCGGCAAATATATTAAGACACCCAACATCAAGACGATGTGAGAGGAAATAGTACAAAACAGGAAAAGGAAAACACGAGAGAAATTACAAACAAAGAAAATGACATAAATTCCAAACTCTCTGGTCAATATTTTTGAACGACCCCCTTATGTTTTCACCAAATGAAAGTTATCGACTTTATCATTTCCATTGTATTCGCCGAAACAAAGAGAATGTTAGTGAAAACCTTTTTATTTCAATCAATTCATATACACCACAAAACCTAACATACGATCACATTCAGCAAACTTCTTTTCTTTTTGCACCTAGACCATCTTGATATGAAAAGTAACATATCCCTCACCGAATTAAACCGCCGCACGAGATTCATACCAAGATAGGATCGAGTCCATAACAGTTGTAACATCCTAAAATTTTTAACAAATTTAAACTTTTCAAAACACCTGTTACTAATAAAAGTGTTTACAAAACCATTTGAAACATGATTTAAAATCAGAGTCTCCCACGATCCAATCAGTAGTAAAACCAAGAATGTGTACGGTCACGCCGTCGCCTTGTCACAATCATCTAAAACGCCTGAAACAATAAACTGAAACTGTAAGCACAAAGCTTAGTGAGTTCCCCCAAAGTACCACCACAAAAACTGATAACATATACAAACAACCATGCCGGGTCCAATCAACCATCAGGTTGGAATACCCCAAACCTAGTCAACCTCCGGGTCCAATCATCCACAGGATGGAATACCCCATGTTGGAATGCCAATATACAACGGGTCCAGTCATCCTCAGGATGGAATACCCTCGGACTCAATCAACCTTCGGGTTAGAATGCCACTATACAAAGGGTCTGGTCATCCTCATGATGGAATACCCTCGGGCCCAATCAACCATCGGGTTGGAATACCCCCGGTATGTTGGCTCACGCACAAAGCAGTAAAGCCTCAACTACAACTCAAAATATATCGACATATACATAACAGATAAACATATAATCAGCCAACAGACAAACATGCAGATCTACAGATCACTAATGCATAGCAACATCCTATAAACTAGGATACAGATCTAACAGATTACTACAACATAGCAACATATGGTAAACCAGGATATCAATCCAATAGGCTGGCCTTGGTGCCTTCAACTCGAAAGTATAGTGAGGAAAAACTCACCTCAATCCATTGATACTCAAATAACTGATTGGACCGCCGAACCGGATAACCTCACGCCAACTAACAATAAATACAATCTTAATCAATAATTAACCCAATAACCCAAAATCTGAGGCCCACTCCATAAACTAAATTCCTAAAAGGTAAAAGACCATTTTACCCTTTTCTTACTTGTTCCATAACCAAGGCCCAACCCGAAATGCATAAAAAGCCCAAAACCCAAAATAGCAATCCAAATCCCAAATCAAAAGCAATAAAAACCCATTATGGCCCAATTCCTTGATTGGGCCCCAAAACCATTATGGACCTACTTCTAAGAAAACCTTAAGTCCATCCATGGCCCAAAGTCCAAAGTCTAATGGCCAAACAAGGCCCAACTCTCAAAAAGCCCAAAATAGCAAACTGGGGAGTACACCCCGTGTACCAGAATGGTACGCCCATCATACTCACCCAAAAAGCACTATTACAAATGGCTAATGAACGAAAACTTCATCATGCTATCATACACCCAGCGTACTCATCAGGGACCAAAAATCCATAATAAGCTCTTAATGGTTAAGCCAATGACTTCCAAACTCAGATATGACCCTAATGAGATGTCTTAACACGTAAAGTTGGCAACTTTACTCCTTTTCATGGCTTAATGGGACCAAAATCCTTAATAACATCCATAATAAACATCCAACTCATGTGTGGTCCAAGATAACTCACCAAGATGACATTTTTATGAACAAGGGACGTCCCAAAGGCCAAGATCCATCATTCTAAGCTCTTGGAGTAGCTCATACTCACAAGGATGAATCTAAAGACCAAAATACACCTTAAACTAGATCTAACACCTAGAGCCATCAAGATAGAAACTTTATACCTCAAAATGGTAGATCAAGATGCAACAAACCTGGATCCAAAAGCTTCAAGCAATACTACACTTCTCCAAGAAGTTCCTTCTTCTTTTATGAACACCAAAAACCATGAAATTCCACCAAAAGCTCAAAAACCACTCAAATGGGGGCTAGGGTTTCGATTATAGGGTTTAGAAGGATGGAGGCCAAGATAATAGAGTTTGGTGGTGAGTTAAGGAGCTTAAATAGGGTCCAAGACCCTAAATTAGGTTTTGGGTCTGACTGGAGTACGCCCCAACGTACTTCTGGTACGTCCATCATACTCCATAAGGCATACACGATCATATGGCTTTGTGAACCCATTGTACGCCCTACGTACTAGTCTTAGCACTAGTACGCCATGCGTACACATATGTACGCCCCGCATACTCGCTTAAACCCTAAAACCATGAATATTCTGAAGGCCATAACTTCTTCGTTATAAATCCGTTTCTGACGATACTTATATCCACGAAGAGGTAATGAGAAGCTATACACTTATATCAGATCATACTTGCCTTAAAACTTCCCGATCAAAAATCCAATTACCATAAAAGCTCGAACTGACACTTTACCGAAATACTCCTTGGCTCCAAAACACAAACCGAACTCCCAGATCATCCAAATTACATTATCCACACCCAAATGGGTCTAAATATCTTTTCCTCAAAGGCCCTAAGACCGATGATACTCGGTTTTCGGGGTCACCACCCCGCATTAGGAAACGATTCAGAACATGGCGTTACAACTCTCCCCCACTTAAATTAGATTTCGTCCTCAAAATCACTCCTTACCACCCTCTTGAGAACCAACGTTCCAAACAAAACGTTCTAGTGCTGAACAAATCACTAAACCCATAATTGTCGATCCAAAACGCTAATTTTATAATTTCGAAGTCCCATAACTTGTTTGACCTCCACACAGGTAGAACCATACCGAAACACAACCACAATGGTCTCCTCCTATCCTTAGAACTGAAAACCCCTTTTGACCATGAACCTTCCAATTGATAACTCGACATACAGATTCCTTAATCCATAACTTTCTGAAGTAAAGATCTTGCATAAACACACTAACGACTCCCAACGCGAGTCCCGACCGAGAGCCAACTCGGTGCATAACTCATAACCCGAGATCCAAGGATTTATACTTGCATTTCACCTGAAACCTTCTGATTCACTACATCCATTCACAAAACTGGGATCTAAAATCCCTAATCAACCGCCGAGACTACCAGTCTCACACCTGGTCCAGCTACGAGGTTCCTGAGAGTCTAATTGATAAGTCTACCTTAGCCTTTGCACCCCACTACGCCACTCCCTGGCCACATAATCATCCTATTGAAACCATAATCCAATTCCTTGACTGTGCCGGTCTCCACCAGGTCTCACCTGCATTTCCATAATCACATGGTCTCGCCCATGGGTCTCACCCCATCGAGAGCTGCACAGGCCCAACCTCGCCTTGGACCCCAATATACCTCCTTGCCCAAGGCACGAGCTGATCCTCCTTTATACTTATGACTACCCCAACAATGGTCTACCTCAATCTGGTGAATGTTACGATCCCATCGCGTACTTACAACACTTCCATACTATATGCCAACCTAGTGAACGCCATAGCCACCCTGCAGTCTTATGATACGTCTATCCCGTAATGGTGACCGCGCATGGTCTTACCACACACAAATCCTTTCACAAAACACGATGCTACCAATGCAAAACCCGACGAAATCATAGTCGCACACGACCCGAAAATAGGATATACGGTCATATTCTTCATCCAATTCAAAGGCTATAACCCAAATATAACCATGCATGTAATGTGAACCAAGCGCTCCATTGATATCTTAACCAGCCCATACATATCCCTCTCTATAATATAATGAATTTACCATTGTACACAACCTTAGGGAACCCATAACCTCTTCCAAAAAGGGAAGAAATACCATAATTATATCGAAACAACACGCCTCAATCATTAACAGAAGATATCCTCATGAACAATCAGAACAGTGCCCCATACCTTGATTGAGACTAAACAGATTCCATCAATACGCAACCAGATCAACAAGACTTCCAAGGTGATCCTGAAGGCTACCAAAACCTAAGCCTGCTATGAGCCAAAATTCCACACCACCATCATTGAGGATAAACATACCCAAATACCAAAGGAACATAAAGCACACTAAACTTGATGATAGTTTGACACATCCATTGAACTTCAATTGTCACAACTTGAAACCTTCAGATAACCTCCGTTGAATGGTGAACAAAACGACCAACGATCGAGGACGCATTAAAATTAGATCTAATGAACCAAACTTGCGCGGAATTGAACGTACCCAATTGTAAAACAGATTTTTCCTGATCGCCACCTACTATATACCTCGTTCCTGACCAAATCCTAAACCAAGATTCCATATACCCGCACCGCAGATCCCTATCATCCATTCTTCCAACATTACGAACTCGAACCGATCGACGATCCACCAAGAAGAATACATAGTTCTCCCCCACTTAAGGTTCTAACTACCACCCACGGGTGTTGAAGCCAACCATTTCTTAAACTAGTTCAAACAGCATGAACCATCCCTGACTCTTGGAATGCACAACACACTAAGGATGATCTTCTAGATAAGGACCAATAAAATCCTAAGAGAATTTTGGATTTCAGCTGAAGACCACAAAAATTTCCAATTATAACCACTTAATCATTAAGGATTTCATGCAAATGAATATGCAATCACCGACTAATGATCCAAAACATTCACTCCTTGCCTGCAATCCCAACCGTCAATTCGATACCTGACTTTCCTATATCTAAGGAAACGGACTCTAGATCGCAGCACAAAACATCCATACTACATCAATCCTCCTGCGCACTCCCATGCTGACATATTGTCGCCAAACACCGCGACTAACAGACCTCATGCAGGGTTCACATCCTAACTCTGACAGTCACCAGCATGCTCACTCCATCTCTAAACTCGAAAACTGAAAAGGGCATAATCCTTGCCACAGATAGCAAAAATCCAATCCACCAATCAACTACTCAACTTCCAGCTGCAATCACCCAGTCGATCATAACAATCGTTTCCTTCTTGAATCCCACAACTCAATGCACGGCCTCGAGCAAAACCCTCAGAACTTCAAAACCAGCAAAATCATCCAGGTCTGATCCATTCACCCCAAATCGATATCGTCATTAGGGCCCAAAAAATTACCAGACTCATCCTCATGCCTAAGCAACCATAACCCAAAAGAACCACTGCTACGAATCATAGCACCAACTATGTCATCTTCCATGACCAGCCCTTAGAATCCCCAAAATTCTCCTTGATTAGAGTATGGATCATGTGCTTCCAGTAATACGGGCCCAATACTACCTTCCACACCTATCCATACTTCCCTCAAGAATCATCTCGGGTCCTCTAAGGCCTACTCATAATAATACTCCCAAAACTTGCTCAACCACGAAACAACCGCACTAAAAAACTTCATAGGCTCTCCTAGGATCCCCCCACCTCCCCTACCATCAGCTGCTAAAGAACCCCTGCTAATGTCAACTAACCACTTCATGAATATAATTACATGCAACAAAGCTTAAATAATCTTTCAACTAAAGGACTCAACCCTACAACGGTTGGACTCAGACAAGAGTTGCACAATAGGTCCAAGTCCTTCATTATAATATTATTTAACATTCATAGCATGTAATTTGATGTATTCATTTGATGGTTAACTTACATAAATATGGATCCCACAAAGCACAAAGCAAGCAACATTTGAGCAGAGGAGCCGACTGGCACTAAGACATAATAAAATCAGGCAGTTCCTCATACGAAATTCTCGATCTGTGTCTCCCAACATCTCAGATACACGTTCACCTCGACCCGACATGCACTGCACCCACTCATGAAACTTCCACCAACCCTACGACGCCCATGTATGCTAATCATACATAACACTGGATCCTATAGATAGTCGAATACTTGATTCTACACGAAGCCCTTCATCAAACAAGAACAGGAAATAAGGCCAAACCAAACATTCTCAGGCTATAGAATCTTACTTATGTGAAACTATGATGCATACACCAAGCAACTACATTAATGATGTCAATTTCATATGAGAAAGAAACCTAGGCTATCTTGCATCATATAATCAGGCAATTCTATCATGCAATTTCTGAAGATCCTTAGCCTATCACTAGCATGTTGCTCTAACATATCACAATATCAAATAACAGTGTGGTAATTTGGGGTCTACTTACTGGCTCCGGCTGATCGTATACATCGCATCCTTTCTTAATTATTTTGAAAATCATTTTTAAAACCTTTTCATTTCCTTAGTTTGAGACTGGATTAACACGAGCGTTCCTCCAATTCACTCAAACTAAGGCTCTGATACCAACTTGGAACATCCAAAAAATTTCAACAAATTAAAACTTTTCAAAACACCCGTTACTAATAAAAGTGTTTACAAAACCATTATTTCTAAAACATAATTTAAAATTAGAGTGTCCTAAGATCCAATCAGTAGTAAAAACAAGGATGTGTACGGTCACGCCTTCACCTTGCCATAGTCATTTGACGCACATGAAACAATAAACTAAAACGGTAAGCATAAAGCTTAGTGAGTTCCCCCAAAGTACCACCACATTAACAGATAACATATACAAACAAGCATGTCGGGTCCAATGAACCATCGGGTTGGAATACCCCAGGCCTAGTCAACCTCCGGGTCTAATCATCCTCGGGATGGAATACCCCATGTTGGAATGCCAATATACAAAGGGTCCAGTCATCATCGGGTACTCTCGGTTCCAATCAACCATCGGTTGGAATGCCAATATACAACGGGTCAAGTCATCCTCGGGATGGAATACCCTCGAGCCCAATCAATCATCCAGTTGGAATACCCTCGGTATGTTGGCTCACGCACAAAGCAGTAAAGCCTCAACCACAAATCAAAATATATCGACATATACATAACAGATAAACATATAATGAGCCAATAGACAAACACGCAGATCTATAGATCACTACCGCATAGCAACATCCTATAAACTAGGATACAAATCTAACAGATAATTACAACATAGCAACATACGGTAAACCAGGATATATCAATCCAATGGGCCGACCTTGGTTCCTTCGACCCGAAAGTACAGTAAGGAAAAACTCACCTCAATCCGTTGATACTCAAATAACTGCTTGGATCGCCGAACCGGATATCCTCACGCCAACTAACAACAAATACAATCTTAATCAATAATTAACCCGATAACCCAAAATCCGAGGCCCACTCCATAAACTAAATTCCTAAAAGGTAAAAGACCATTTTACCCTTTTCTTACTTGTTCTATAACCAAGGCCCAACCCAAAATGCATAAAAAGCCCAAAACCCAAAATGGCAATCCAAAGCCCAAATCAAAAGCAACAAAAGCCCATTATAGCCCAATAACCCGATTGGGCCCCAAAACCATCATGGACCTACTTCCAAGAAAACCCTAAGTCCATACATGGAGTAAAGTCCAAAGTCCAATGGCCAAACACGGCCCAAGTCTTAAAAAGCACAAAATGGCAAACTGGGGAGTACGCCTCGCATACTCACCCACAAAGCACATATTACAAACAACTAATGCACGAAAAACTTCATTATGATGAGCGTACTTCATGCGTACGCCCAACGTACTTATCAGGGACCAAAAATCCATAATATGCTCTTAATGGTTAAGCCAATGACTTCCAAACTCATATATGACCCTAATGAGATGTATTAACACCGTAAAGTTGGGAACTTTACTCTTTTTCATGGATTAATGGGACCAAAATCCTTAATAACATCCATAATAAATATTCAACTCATGCATGGTCCAAGATAACTCACCAAGATGATATTTTTAAGAACAAGGGACCTCCCAAAGACCAAGATCCATACTTCTAAGCTCTTGGAGTAACTCATACTCACAAGGATGACTCTAAGGACCAAAATAAACCCAAAATACACCATAAACTATATCTAAATCCTAGAGCCATCAAGATAGAATCTTTATACCGCAAAAGGGTAGATCAAGATGCAACAATCCTGGATCCAAAAGCTTCAAGAAATCCCATACTTCTCCAAGAAGTTCCTTCTTCTTTTATAAACACCAAAAACCATGAAATACCACCAAAAACTCAAAACCAATCAAATGGGGGCTAGGGTATCGATTCTAGGGTTTAGAGGGATGGAGGCTAAAGATAATAGGGTTTGGTGGTGAGTTAAGGAGCTTAAATAGGGTCCAAGACCCTAAATTAGGGTTTGGGTATGACTGGAGTACGACCAACATACTCCATAAGGCATGCACGATCATACAACTTAATACGCCCACCATACACCATCGTACACTCCATGTACTGGCCTTAGCACTAGTACGCCAGGCATACACATATGTACGCCCCACGTACTCGCTTAAACCCTAAAACCATGAATCTTCTTAAGGCCATAACTTCTTCGTTATAAGACCGCTTTCGAAGATACTTATATCCATGAACATGTAACGAGAAGTTCTACACTCTTATCAACTCATACTTTCCTTAAAACTTCCCGATCAAAAATCCAATTTCCATAAATGCCTAAACTGACACTTTATCGAAATACCCCTTGGCTCCAAAACACAAACCGAACTCCAGGACCATCCAAATTACATTACCCGCATCCAAATGGGTCTAAATCTCTTTTCCTCAAAGGCCCTAAGCCTGATGAAATGTAACGTCCCAAAAAATCCGTACCAATTTTTGTTTCTTTAAACCATTACAAAAACCATGTTTATAAAAACATATCATAAAGCATAACATAATTCAGAGTATTAATTCCAAAACATGATTTCGTTATCAGAGTAAAACATCCCAGGCTGGCTAATCAATGGTGTGTGCCATGCGATCACCTCGAGCTCTTCCCTCCACTACCGGAAGTACCTGAAACCAAAACTGAAAACCGTAAGCACGGAGCTTAGTGAGTTCCCCAACCTACCACATACCCTGCATAAACACATACAACACATACTAGGCCACACCCGCTACTTCGGGCCTTGCCCCCTACCTCGGGCCCTACTCGCTACAACAGCCCCGCCTGGCTTCGAGCCCCACTCGGAATACAGATCTGTTTCACTTACGCCTCGCCTGTCACTGGGCCTCGCCCGCTAACATATACTAACACATAAACATATCTCAACACATAAGCTAAACATATACTAATGAATCTTATCCTAAGGCCTCGCCTATCTTGGGCCTCGCCCTTGTCCTGTTACTGATGAGTCATGGAACCCCGTCCACGTTCCTACTGATAGTGAGATACGAGCCCAGCCCACACTCACTCCTTCCCTATCTTGGGACTTGCCCCTGTTCTACTGCTAATGAGATGTGGAACACCGACCATACTCTACTATTAGTGAGATACGGGACCTCGCCCACACTCACCTCCCTACCAGGCACATACAAGTATCCCACAGACAACAAGTATACTCCATCATGTAAACCATTCCTTGGGCACCCGCCCGCTATCAATGGACCTTGGTCCTAAATATCATTCTGGCATACAGTACCTAAGGCTAACCCCTGGGTCTTCATACTCATATCTACATGGGCCGACATTGTGGCCTTAGACCCATTCACACAAAGGGAAACTCACACACACCGCTGAACTTGCTGATAACTCTCTTGCTGCTGACCGACAATTCTCCGAACCGTTGTTCCACTAGCTCCCCGAGCTAACAAAATCAATATACATATCACTTAGATCCAAACTAAACTCTAGAAACCAAACTAAGTCAACTCTGGTCAAAGTCAATCTTTCTTGCTGACTCTACTCGCCGAGTCAGCCCTTTGACTCGTCGGGTACATATACTCCAAACTCTCATAATGCGACCCAACTCGCCGAGTCACCCCAAGACACTTATCGAGTTCAACAATCTCTGAATCCCATCCTGTCCAACTCACTGGGTCACCATTCAACTCATTGATCTGAGCCTTAACCAGAAAAGGTGGAGGTTCTGTGATCCGACTCGTCGAGTCCAAGAACAGACTCGTCGAGTTGTTCTTCCAACTCATCGAGTTCCTGCCTATCTTCATCCAACTTGCCGAGTCCACCCATGTGACTCTCCGAGTAGCTTCAGTTCTTAATCCATATAGTGGCTTTTCGAGCCATGTAGGGGCTCCAACACATAGATCCACCCTTCCCAAGTCTATTCCTCATGTAAAGTTGAAAACTTTATGTGAAACCAAAGAGATATGGGCTTAAAACACTCTAGGGCTAGGTTTTGTGACCAAGGGGCTTCACCAACAACTTATTGGCATAGACTTTATGGCTTTCTGGATCTTTAATAGCCTAGATCTGAGGTAGCAACCTTAGATCTACTCCAAACTCGAAATAAACCTCCTCCATACCCAAAAATACCCAAATCTCAACCATAAGATAGATCTAAATGCAATAAGGTCAGCTTATTACCTCAAGGGATCTGAAAAGTCACACCAACCCTGGATCTAAAGCCAATCCTTGAATCACCAAAGGTTCCCTTCCTTCTTCTTCCTTTAAATCACCCAAAATGGCAAGAAAGCTTGAATGTGCTAAAATGGAGGCTTAGGGTTTCATGTTTTGGATAAGAGAGGCTATAGAGAACCCTAAGGGAGAGAATGAGATGTTTATATAGTGCACAAAGTCCCGGATTTAGGGTTTTCCTCTTAAGACTGGACTCGCTGAGTCCTCTTGCCGACTCGTCGAGTCGGTTACTTACGCTTCGACCCGGATCCCGCTCGGACTCGTCGAGTTCCACCCTGGACTCGATGAGCTGACCACCTTGACTTAAGGTTTTCCTTTCATTTCTTGGTCTTTCTGGTTATGGTTGTTAAAACTCTCCCCCACTTAAACTAAACTTTGTCCTCGAAGTTTCTCTACGGCCACTCGCCTTGAAATCTACTACCAACACTCTGCTTGTTAGACATAACACCTGCTGACCACCTTCGCTGGCCTTCCGCCCAGTCATTCTGACTAACATTAATCCTTGCGGATAATATTCTCGGGTTTACCCTAACTCTGACCATCCTGGAAACACAACTTAGGGGCTGTTTGTTTTCTTTGTGAAGAGCTGCGCAACCACTTTTGTCTGCGCCGCGCAGACAACGCGCAGACATATGCTCTCGCAGAGTGTTTGTTTTTTGGAAGTGCGCAGACCAAAAAACGTCCGCGTGAGGTCTTCCTGGCGCAGACATGGGCCACTATCTTCAAAGGTCTTCAGACCTCATATTAACCTAAAAAAAAGACTAACCGTTTTTTCTCTTTTTGTTGAAAATGCATTTTTAATGTTTATGACATGGAATTAAGTTTGAAAAATTAATTTATTTCAACAGCTGCAAACGTTAAAAACAAATAGTCTTCTTATTGCAGACTGCAAACATTAGGTCCACCTCTTCTGCCGCAGATGCTTGCAGATGTGGTACGCAGACTGTAGACATTTTGGCTTCAAAAAAAAAAACAACACCTTACTGAACTGCCAGTCCTTCTGGCACTCCCTGAGGCAACGTTCTATAACCAACTACCTCCTTTGTCGTTGTGAAGGTCCTATCCTTCACCCACTCCATTACTCCCGCTACTTCCAGTATGAGTCATTACCGCCAGTATCCACTGGACACTTCTCATCACTTATAACTTAGCGTTGAGCACCCCTCGATCAACTAACTGTATCCCACGATAGTCTACTTACCATCACAGCCACTGAACGAAAAATTCTGTCGTGCCTTATCCGCCTTCCGGATGAACCGAGACCACCCTGGTCCCTACTGATCTATAAATATTTGGATTACCGGTTCCCACCGGTTGCTAGCCCCAACACAAACTTGTAGTCGCTCCCAGCGACTTCCGAGGAAACTTAGGCTCCCTAATACTGCCCCCTATACTTTGCCACCCTGGCGCTACAAGTCTGGGGATCCTCGATCCCCAAACTTGACCCTAAGGTCCTTACCAGGTCCCACCTGTGCTACTAAAACTCACGGGCCTCGCCCACGGGTCTCATCCGACTATACTACTGAGCAACCCTGCTCTCAGGTCTCACCTATACTGCTACTCACATACGGTCCTCGCCCACGGGTCTCACCCGACTATGTAGGCTAGCTCCATACTATTCTCGTCTACTACCCATTCCTGATCCCCACCTTGATCACTTAGGATATAAGGGCCTCGCCCAAAATCTTCTAACTAGGAGATACGGGCCTCCGCCCACACTCCGCTAACTAAGCAGCTAGGGAATGCTACGACTTATCCGTAGTCTTACAACACTTTCCATACTCACTGGCTGCTAGTGAATGCTATGGCTTACCCGTATTCTTACAACACTTTCCATACTCACTGGCTGCTAGTGAATGCTACGGCTTACCCGTAGTCTTACAACACTTTCCATACTCACTGGCTGTTAGTGAATGTTATGGCTTACCCGTAGTCTTACAACACTTTCCATACTCACTGGCTGCTAGTGAATGCTACGACTTACCCGTAGTCTTACAACACTTTCTATACTTACTGACTGCTAAAGAAAAATGTTGCGGCTCTCTTGCCGCTGTACCATGCTCTACTTGTTGTCTCTGCCACTGACTGCTAACACATAAGCATCCCATGCTAACCGTTCTCAAAATCCCCCTTCCAACTTTCTCGAGTCCTACAAGCGACCCTCCAACCCGAATTCCCAACCAGCTACTAACCATCTCGGTTACTTGAACTAACTGTTGGGAAGTTTCTCAAACTCCCAACGCTGAACTCCTCAATCCATCAATCGATGTGCTACTTATTTTCCTTCACAGAGGTCGTGTACTCATCCCTGATTCGCGTGCTCATACCCTTATACACTCGGAGGGTTCTCCCCCACTTTGATCCTGCTTATACCTCACTGCTCAATGCCTGAGAAGAATTCCCCATCTTCTCTGCTACACTGCAATCAATTCGCTGATGAACCAAGCTTGCCATAGCTAGGGATCTAATCGATCCATCACTCAACAACACCTTTCTGAATCCAACGGGTCACTACTGAGTTCCACACGAACATGCTATAGTTACTGCATCCTAAGTAACCTGCTTCCATAAGGCACGACCCCTAACTACCATTTTGATATCCAAGGTATGCATATGGCATATAGCTAAATCATAAGCAAGCCGCTCAATTATAAAATACTTACACCACCAACAATGCAGAACCATGACAATATAACCATGAATGAAGTAAACAGAAAGCGACAGTCGCGTACCTGCTACGTCTGGCGTTGCTCGCGCCTCCAAGGTAGTCATCTAAAAAGACCTGCCTCCTACCGTAAGCGCCTCTGCTCGGCCCTGACGACCATCTGTGATCCTCAGAGTTGCAGGGATAGGTGCTATCACCCGTCCTACCAAAAAAAACTGGGGCACTGGGCCTTCTTGTGGCCCCGCTGACTGCAGTGGAAACATATCAGGTCTGATCCCTATATGGTGGTAGTAGTACAATCCCTGCTAAGCTGACCAATCCGGCCGCACTTGAAGTAGCCTAAATCTCCACCACTACCACTCCTACACGCACCCTTGTGCGTCCTGCCGCTCCTCCCGCATCGGTCGCGACTCTGGTACTCCCTCAGTCTCAAATCTGACCCCTTGGGCCTTTTGCCTGAACCTGTGGCTACCTAAACCTCATCCAAATTCCTCTTCCGGATATGTTCCAAATCAATCTCCCTTTTTCTAGCCCGAGAAATCATATCTTCCAGAGTCTTACATCCGGACCTGCTCACGAACTCCCTGATGTCAGCCCTCAACATCTCGTGATATCGAGCCTTCTTCATCTCCTTGTCCGCAACATACTGCGTAACAACAAGGGCCCTCTCCCTAAACTTGGCGCTGATCTCCACCATAGTCTCAGTAGTCTGTGTAAAATCCTGAAACTCCCGTGCCAACTGCTTTACCTCAATAATCGGCGAAAACTCAGCCCCGAACCTGGCCGAGAAATCGCTCCAGGTCATCGCGTTCAACGCGGCATCATCACCAATGGCGTGACCAACCTCCTCCCACCAATCCCTCGCTCTGTCCTTCAGGATACAGGAGGTGAGTCTGACCTTGTCCCCCTCGGGACACCGACTCGTACGGAATGGTTGGCAATATCGGCCAACCACCTGCTGCTAGCGATGGGGTCCCTAGCCCCATGATAATCTGGCGCTCCGCAAGCTCTAAACTCTCGGAATGTCGTAGTACGTGCTCCCATAAAAGCCATTATCTCGGTACGAAAGGCTCCCAGCCTCTCATCCAAGATCTCCAATATACCCCCTTGACCGTGCCAAAGATCACAGGAGTCTGATCTAAGATATTGCGCGTAACTTCAGCTGATATCAACTCTCTCATCCGCTCCGCGAGCTGCTCAGCCCCTGAACCCGAGCTTGATCCCTCTCTGGCGCCTGATCCGCCCACTGGTCTCTCTCACAATGTCACCATGTTGAAAACATAATACAATAACTATCCGAATACTCATCACTGTTGAGGGATCAAACACACACACACACTACAAGCTTCCCGGTCTCATCTCCGCCTTTCTCGAATCGAGTATGGATCCTCTGCTTTTAGTAGTACGAGCCCATACTACCTTACACATCTATCCGTACTTTCCTCAAGAACCGCTTCGACTCCACCAGGTCCCTTTCTCTACTACTACAGCTCCCAACACTATCTCATCCTAGGCTTACCCTAGGGAAACCTCTGACTCAACTCAAACCAGTCCTCAGCTACTGAAGGCCTCCTTGTGATGCCAATTAGCCATCACCTGAATACCATCACATGTGACGAGGCTCAGATAATCCTTCGAGTAAAAGATTCATCCCTACAACGGTTGGACTTAGACAAGAGCTGCGCAATAGGGCCAAATCCAGTACTCAAAGATTATTCAACCCTGATCACATGTGACGTGACGTATTCACCTAATGGCTGACTCCCATCACTCAGAATCCCACAATGCACAAAGCAAGCAACATTCGGACAAGGGAAAAATCTAACCATAACATACTCAAGCAATCACAATCTCATATCAAGAATATGCTCTAGCATGCGACATAAGCTCTTAAACTCAGGCATAACCTAAATCCTACTACTGTCTAACCAGTACTATCATGCTACTCAAAAGCACATATAACAGGCACATAAGGCATCCTCCCTAGATCCTTAGTCCTAATCTAGCATGCTTTTCTACTAACTGATAATCATAACATAAACTTTTATGGGTATTTTGGGGTACTTACTTGAGCTCGGCTGATTGCATGCACCACACCCTTTTCTCTTATCAAAATTCTTTTTCTTTCAGAATTCTTTTTGCTTTTCTAAAACCGTTTTCTTTCTCAAAAATCTTTTTACAAATTTGTATTTTTGAAAACTTCCATACCAATCCCTTAGTTTGAGTTCAGACACAACCGAGGGTATGTCCGAATCCCTCAAACCAAGGCTCTGATACCAACTTGTAACGTCCAAAAAATCCGTACCATTTTTTTTTCTTTAAACCATTACAAAAACCATGTTTATAAAAACATATCATAAAGCATAACATAATTCAGAGTACTAATTCCAAAATATGATTTCATTATCAGAGTAAAACATCCCAGGCTGGCTAATCAATGGTGTGTGTCATGCGATCACCCCGAGCTCTTCCCTCCACTACCGAAAGTACCTGAAACCAAAACTAAAAACCGTAAGCACGAAGCTTAGTGAGTTCCCCAACCTACCACATACCCTGCATAAACACATACAACACATACTGGGCCACGCCTGCTACTTCGGGCCTCGCCCCTACCTCAGGCCCCGCCCGCTACAACGGCCCCTCCGCTCCAGGCCCCGCCTGGCTTCGAGCCCCGCTCAGAATACATATCTATTTCACTTAGGCCTCGCCTGTCACTGGGCCTCGCCCGCTAACATATACTAACACATAAAAATATCTCACCACATAAGCTAAACATATACTAATGAATCCTGTCCTAAGGCCTCGCCTATCTTGGGCCTCGCCCTTGTCCTATTACTGATGAGTCATGGAACCCCGTCCACGCTCCTACTGATAGTGAGATACGGGCCCGACCCATACTCACTCCTTCCCTAGCTTGGGCCTCGCCCCTGTTCTACTGCTAATGAGATGTGGAACACCGTCCACACTCTGCTATTGGTGAGATACGAGACCTCGCCCACACTCACCTCCCTACCAGTCACAAACAAGTATCACACAGACAACAAGTATACTCCATCATGCAAACCATTCCTTGGGCACCCGCCCGCTATCAATGGACCTTGGTCCTAAATATCATTCTGGCATACAGTGCCTAGGTCTAACTCCTGGGTCTTCCTACTCATATCTACATGGGCCGGCATTGTGGCTTTAGACCCATTCACAGAAAGGGAAACTCACCTGCACTGCTGAACTTACTGATAACTCTCTTGCTGCTGACCGGCAATTCTCCGAACCGCTGCTCCACTAGCTCCCCGAGCTACCAAAATCAATATACATATCACTTAGATCCAAACTGAACTCTAGAAACCAAACTAAGTCAACTCTGGTCAAATTCAATCTTTCTGGCTGACTCTACTCGCCGAGTCATCCCTTTGACTCGTCGGGTACATATACTCAGAACTCTCATAATGCGACCCAACTCGCCGAGTCACCCCAAGACACTTATCGAGTTCAACGATCTCTGAATCCCATCTTGTCCAACTCACTGGGTCACCATTCAACTCATTGATCTGAGCCTTAACCAGAAAAGGTGGAGGTTCTGCGATCCGACTCGTCGAGTCCAAGAACAGACTCGCTGAGTCCATGGTAATATTCAACAGACTCGCCAAGTTGTTCTTCCAACTCATCGAGTTCCTGCCTATCTTCATCCAACTCGCCGAGTCCACCCATGTGACTCGCCGAGTAGCTTTAGTTCTTAATGCATACAGTGGCTTTTCGAGCCATGTAGGGGCTCCAACTCATAGATCCACCCTTCCCAAGTCTATTCCTCACGTAAAGTTGCAAACTTTACGTGAAACCAAAGAGATATGGACTTAAAACACTCTAGGGCTAGGTTTTGTGACCAAGGGGCTTCACCAACAACTTATTGGCATAGACTTTATGGCTTTCTGGATCCTTAATAGCCTTGATCTGAGGTAGCAACCTCAGATCTACTCCAAACTCGAAATAAACCTCCTCCATACCCAAAAATGCCCAAATCTCAACCATAAGATAGATCTAAATGCAATAAGGTCAGCTTATTACCTCAAGGGATCTGAAAAGTCACACCAACTCTGGATCTAAAGCCAATACTTGAATCACCAAAGGTTCCCTTCCTCCTTCTTCCTTTAAATCACCCATAATGGCAAGAAAACTTGAATGTGCTAAAATGGAGGCTTAGGGTTTCGTGTTCTGGATAAGAGAGGCTATAGAGAACCCTAAGGGAGAGAATGAGATGTTTATATAGTGCACAAAGTCCTGGATTTAGGGTTTTCCTCTTCAGACCGGACTCGCGAAGTCCTCTTGCCGACTCGTCTAGTCGGTTACTTACGCTTCGACCCGGATCCCGCTTGGACTCATCGAGTTCCACCCTGGACTCGACGAGTTGACCCCCTTGACTTAGGGTTTTCCTTTCCTTTCTTGGTCTTTCTGGTTATGGGTGTTACATGATACTTGGTCCTTGGGTCACCACCCCACATTAGAAAACGATTTCGAATAGGGCGTTACAACAACATTCGCCGATAGGCATAAGAGCAGAATATGATCACTTGACTCCTCCTCAAGGTTGCTTGAGCCACACATAATCGGTGGAATTATTACCCCCCCCCCCCCCTCCAAGTTTTAGCGTAAATGCTGATGGGATTCTACCGAGCTTCGCTCGCCATATGAAGCATAAAATCTTAAATGGAATCACCTTACACCAATCGAATGATCCATTGCTAACAACACGACCCGACAGTTTGATCCGTTCATGTAAAAAGCTCACATAGAAGCGATTATCGATCACGAAATCAGAAACCCAACAACATTCAGTCGAAATCCTAGATACAATCTCTTTGGGGTCGATATTAAAATTCTTTAGAGTATACCGTATTTTGACTATTCTTCTAAACACCAGTGCTAGATCTATTGGAAAAAAATAGTCCAATGGCTTCCATCTAAGCCATGAATACAACGAATGACTATTTCCCACTAGGCAGAGTAATCTAATTTCAAGCACCACATCCACTTAGCTAACAAAGAAATATTAAGGGTTTTGATGGAACCTGGCCCAATACCACCACCCTTTTTTGAGCTATAGCGTTTCCCAAGCAACCCAGCTAATACTTTTCTTATCGAACTCACTACTCCAAATAAATCTCCTTCTAATTTTCTCAAGGGTATAAATGACTCAATTTGGAACAAAAAAGATGGACATAAAAAGGTGGTAAGATTACCAAGAACCGCCTTTACAAGAGTTACTCTACCTCCAAAGCTAAGCAATTTCGCTTTCCAAGATGAGAGCTTAGAATGAAACTTCTCAATAATCGGCCACCAATCATTCTTCAAGTTCATGTTTTCTCCCATCGGAATGCCAAGGTAAGTGAACGGGAGAGATGATGGCTCACAACCAAGAGGAGCAGAACAATGTGATACTTCAATAAGGGATGTTCCAACTCCAAACACCTTAGACTTGCTAAACTTAACTTTCAACCTAGACGAAACATAAAAGCATCTCAAGATCCTTGCCAAATTAGCAATGTTATGCCTCGACCATTCTCCAATGAATAATGCATCATATGCGTAAAATAAATGAAACAAACAAATGTTAGAGTTTGGGAAATTTATCCCATCAAAAACACATTTTTGAATCGTCGTATTCATCACCAAGGTTAACCCTTCCATCACAATGATGAAGAGGAAGGGAGAAAGCAGGTCACCTTGTCTTACCCCTTTCGCCATTGAGAATTCATTTGTTGGGCTTCCATTAATAATCATTTATTCTCTCCCCGATTCCAAACAACTATGAATCCAATGTCTCCATTTAATCCCAAAGCACATTTGATCCTTAAATGAGTCAAGAAATACCCAATTCATGGAATCAAAAGCTTTGTTAAAATCCACCTTGAAAATGAGCATCTTTCTACCTTTAGCTTTTTCCCAAGACCGAAGCTCATTAACCACCATCAAAACCTCAACAATATTTCTTCCCTTGACATAAGCAGATTAAACCTCATCAATAACACTACCAATGACCTTCTTTAGTCTAAGCGCTAAAAACTTTGCGATGATTTTATATAGAGATCCGATCAAGCTAATAGGTCTAAAGTCCCCAAAGTGAATTGCGTCTTTACACTTAGTGGCAAGAGAAATAAATGAAGAACTGCATCCTCTAGTAAGCTTACATCCCACCTCAAAGTACTTAACCAACCCCAAGATATCATATTTTAACAAATCCCAATATTCTTTGAAATATTTAAAAGTGAAACCATCCGACCTGGGAGCGTTATCCCCACCACACGACCAAACTGCATTTTTTAATTCTTCAATTGAAAACTCCCCTTACAGAAAGCCAACATCAGCTTCAGAAAGCTTGTGAAAGCCAGAACTGTGAAACAATGGTCTGTTCGGCCAACCTTCTCTGTATTTCTCATCAAAAAAATTAGCCGCCTCCTATTTTATCTCGGATGGATTAGTAGTCCAAACTTCATTTGCGATAATCCCATGAATGTGATTTTTCTGATTCTTGTTATTAACATAACCATGGAAAAACACGTATTTTCATCGCCCTCTACCTCCCATTTTAGTTTAGCTATTTGCTTCATATCCAAAGTGATGGTTATTGTTACACCCCGAAACCAGAACGGCTGAAACGTTTGGAGGTGGACGACTTCATGTTTAGTATAATAACAAATGAATAATAGTGACCAAAGCCATACAACCATTATATTGATAATTAAGAAGTTTACATTATACACAAAACATTGTTTACTTGATATTAAATACATATGTCAAAAGTAAATAACGTGACGTTGCAACGCCCCATCCTCAAAAACCCTTTTGGTTACCTGTTTACTTATTTCCTGAGAATACAAGTGGTTTTGAAAAAGTGTCAACAATTAAGCTGGTGAGTTTAAAAAGAGTTTTGTATGCGGAAAATCGGTAATTTTTCCTTGTATGAATGATAGAGTGTGCTTTCAGAAAATCCAATATTTTCTTTAAAATGAGATGTAAGTCTTGAAAACCCTAAGACCAAAAATGTATAAGTATTGTTGTACTCGGAAGTAGTATTATGGAGTTTTATATTTTTATAAAACTATTTGAATGTATGTTAACCCCGTAAACCAAATGTATTGTTAACATCCCATGTGAGTTATTATAACCATACTAGCGACTAGTGGCCTTATACGACGTTCTTCAAACATCGGAATGTTAGACATTTGTCACCCTAGACCTTACTGATCTAACTGTAGCTAACAACTTATGTGCGGGGTTGTTATTCTCGTATAGATCTATACACAAGTGTCACGCTCTCTTACCGAGACTCTGGTTATAATTCAGGACTTTAGTGTGTACTTTGGTAGGTACGATGAAGCCAAAATGTCTAACAAAATTGTATCAATTGGTTTACGTCTAGTGTAATGAAAACTCTTTTTCTTGTAAATGCAAGTATTACTCTTTCCATAGTGGTTACATAGTGTAAAAATAATTATACCTTTAAATAATTATATGTTTCGTCCGAAATGATAAAGTAGTGTTCGTGACTCCCAAACTATACCAATTATAGTTTATTATGATTGTTTTGTTAAGACTATTTATATAATCATTTATATAAATACGTAGTAGTTATCTTGTCTGGATGTTTTTAAAATATTGTATCATATAAACTTACATCTAACACAAGTATGGGTAATTGGTATGAAAAAGTCCATTTCTAGCTTTTGCCCCTTTTTAACGATATTTATCGGTAACTGGAAAAATATAACTTTGTAAAACTTATTTTTACCATTCTTGGGATTTTTAACTCAAGTAACTTTATATGTATTAAAACCATATATTTTTAGTTAAACTCCACAAAATGATGTCTTAAACTTGTTATAATCACTTTTGTTTAAAAATCCATTCTTGCTAGAAAATCTGTATCTTGACCATGAAAGTCTTAAAATCCTTGTAGCTTTGTGGTTTTAACCATTTCCTTAAAGAATATATAATATAGTTTATATTTTTTTCTTAGTTTTTCATCATTAATCATCATAACACAAATAAATGTTTTACAAACTAGTAATACTCATATTTCACGCAAATAATACTTTATATTCATTATAGGAATGAAACATGCAAATATTTGTGTTATAAACGAAACTTTCCTTGTATTCCCCCCTCCCCCCTAAAACATGAAAAAATCAAAAATATGTGGGTATGAACTCACCTTGAGTGTGTTTGTGGCTGGATAAAGAGGTGATGGTGAAGATCTTCAAGTCTAGAACACATGAAGGTGGTTGAAGAACTCTTTGAAGATGGTATTATCCTATGAGTTTTAACACGTGATAATGTGTGTAAATGAGATGAATCTAGTATGAAAGTGTGTAGAAACACTATATTAACAAGGAATACTTACCAAAAATTCTAAGAACAAACTTGAAGAATAAATCCTTGTAAGGTTTGCACTTGTTTCTTGAGAGAAAAGTGAAGAAGTTTGAAGATGGTGGGGGTTTGGGGGTTCTCAGCCGAAGTATAAAGAGGGGGTGGGTGAAGTGATGTCTGCATTGTTATTTGATGGATAAAGGTATTGTTAAATGCTGGGTAATATTTCTTATTGGGAACAGATGCGTCAGTCACCTCACAAGTCAACTCTTTTTTTATCAACTGATAACACCATTAAGCCACCGAAATCACATGGTGATTTCGGTTCAGGTACCACCGAGATCCCATGGTGATTTCAGTCCAAGCACCACCGAGATCCCATGGTTATTTTGGTCCAAGTACCAACCAAAATCATAATGTTTTCGGTCCAAAACCGAAAACTCTAAAAGCAAAATATAAACCCAAAATTTATGTCCTAATCAGTTGACTTTCGTTGACCTGTTTGACTTTTGCTAACTTGTTGACTTTGATTGACCCAGAACTGCCAGTTGTCACATTATCCCTCCGTTAGAGGTAATTTTGTCCTGAAATTAGTTCTTGAGTGGGTAATCATGTGTTAGGGAAAATATGTGGGTACTTCTATTTCATTTGGTCTTCTCGTTCCCAGGTGAATTCAGGCCTCGCTTGGCGTTCCAACATAACTTCACTATGGGTATGTGGTTGTTTTGTTCTTTTGACCTCCCTGTCCATGATCTCCAGTGGTTCTTCGACGAAGTGCAGCAACCTTGATGCTAGTGTGATAATTGTTATTGTATGAGAAATCGATGAGTGGTAACTGGGTATCCCAAGCTCTACCGTGAGGTAAATCTACTATCTCTGTTAGAGATAATGGGTATCAACACATCATGCAATCACACAATTTCCTTGATGTACGTCCTTGTTAGCTTCTCCATCTTGATGATCTCTTTTATTGGTAAGAAGTGTGCAGATTTGGTTAACCTGTCAACGATCACCCAGATGGTGTCAAGTCCGCCCGTCGTCTTGGGCAACTTTATCCACTTCCACTTCCTCTCGGGTATATCCGATTGTTGCTGCAGACCCGAGGGTTTCTGGTATTCTACCTTGACTGTGGTGCAAGTCAGGCAGTTTCCTACATAAGTAGTGATTTCAGAGTTTCTTGAGGTCCAGATATATCTTGTCTGAATCGGGATGAACGGAGTATTTGGTCTTGTGAGCCTCGTTCATGACAACGTCTCTGCACCCACCAAATCTCGGTGTCCAGATTCAGTCCATGAGGTAACGAGCTCCGCCATCCTTGATCTCAAGGTTTTCATCCATTCTCCGCAAGGCTTCACTTGCAACATTCTCGGGTTTCAGGGCTTCAAGCTGCGCCTCCTTAATATGTGTGGACAGGGCTGAATGGATGGTCATAGTAAATGATTTTACCCAACGGCCCGAGTTTTCTTTTCAACTTAGGGAATTTGCGACTACGTTGGCCTTGCCGGGATGATAACGAATTTCACACTCGTAGTCATTTAGCGGTTCTACCCATCGTCATTGTCTCATGTTAGGCTCCTTTTGATTGAGAATGTGTTGGAGTAGATGCGCGATTCTGCAAAATTGTCGCGATTTTTCAAATGGACTCACCGAGTAAGAATTTGGACTCATCGAGTTTTTGAATCTGTGTAAAAGTATATGAAAATTTTTTGTGTTCTTTAAAATTATGTCACCATACCCCACACTTAAGCTTTACTTTCACTCAAGCAATCATTTTAAACAAAGAAGAAGATTAAGATAGATAAATCCTAAGAAAAAACAATAAAAGACGAAAAATAATGTAACGACCCAAAACTCTTTTCGTTGACGACGTTAATTTTTCTGTTAGTTGAATATTTTGTTTCGTAAAGTTATTTCGATTCTAGGTTATAAATCGAAATAAATTAAATAAAAAGGTGTTAATTCCTATTACTTAAAAAAACATGATGTCTAAAATAATTAACTAATATTTAAAGGATATATAGTTTAATAAGTTAGTTTTGTGGAAAGTATGATAAATATAATCAATTTATTTGGCTTAAATGATGTTGAGGGGCTAAAGTGCTAATAAAATAAACTTATTATGCTAAATTATCTAGGGTTGGGGTATATAGGGTTCAAGGTTGGAAGTTTGGGGTGACTATTGATTAATGGAGGGAAGACAAGGGATTATTAGGGTAACTTGAAATTTATATGTAATTTAATTCATGCGTTTCTCACAAATCGTCAGTCGGTTCCTTTGCTTTTGGGTTTTAAGGTTTAATGTGTCTCTTACGGAAATTCTTAGGGACCAAAGTTGTAAGATTGCTAAATAACTCCTCATCAATTAGGGGGAACGATCGTACGTTTCTCTTCGTAATTACATTAACACCGACTTCTCAATTTCCGCCTTCCACTCTAGAAAACTGTCCACATCTTTTCATTGGTGTTATTTTCTTTTTCAACGACCGGTAGTGTGCGAGCGAGAAAAATAGTGAGAAGAAGAGATGAGGTTGTGGCGGTTTTCGGCGAGGGGTTGCGTCTCCGATGAGATCGTTTTTATAACAAGCCTAAAACTCCGGTGAAGGGTCGAGTTTCTCCAGCAATTACCTGCAATTCTGATTGTCATTATCTTTCTTGTGGTTTGTTCTTGTGAGTCGATCAAGAGAAGAAGTGAGATCAGAAAGGAGTTTTGAAGGGGAGCGGTTATCGGTTGTGGAGTTTCCGGTGAGTGGTTAAGTTTTATCAGTATCAAGAACGTGTAGAGGTAACCATAGGTGGTGAAAATTATTAGGATATGGGTCTACTATACACCGGTGGTTCGAGTTCTAGTCATGCATGCCCTATATTCTAGCAAAGTAACTGCATGAACATGATCTCAGACATGGATGGAGGAGAGTAATATGAACTTTATAATGGAAAAAGGAATCGACGATGCCATGTCCATATGCCAATTGATAAGGTACGTAGGTACTGTGATAATACATATGTATGTATTTATATTATATGCCTAACTAAAAATAGTCAAGGAATTTCAAGTCGGTGATTGATTTATATGTATTGCATGGCTATGGTGTAATTCCTAACATGTTATACAAATGTTGGTATGCTTATGATGAAGACGCCGATGTCCAGTACAACTTTCAAAATCACAATCAGATTGTGGCAATATAGTTAAATTAAAGAATGATGAGCGGAGGGTTGTTTGGCAAATATCAATGGCTTTTCGTCACTTTAACATATTAAGAACTACTAAGTATTTCTTTTTAATTAAGAATTAAGGTATAGTCATGTAATTGTATTTAATGTTCTAAAAATCGATATTATGTCAGTATGTTATAGGTTATTAATTTTAGGTGAGGTATTAAGGGATAAACTAAGATTATATATACGTTTAGCTCATTTGGAGTTATATATTTTTGTCTTATGCTCAAGCTGAACAATTAGATTGAAAAATATTAAAAATATAATAAACTAATATGTATTAAAGTTATGATTTTGAATGTGTAATTCATTTAATAATTTAGTGATATATGTGTTAATAGAAGACGCCTTGACAACCTCAAGGAAGTTCATGACTTGGAGTAGAAGGAGAGTCACATCAAAGTTAAAGATGAATTCATAATTTTAACTCACTAAGGTTGTATTATTGAAACGTGCAATCCGTAGATGGTGATTTGATTCACTTTAGGATGACCATGTCATTACATCTGCTTGATGATGATACGATATTTGTGATGCTAACATATGTTTTGTGTTATTGCCATGTTATGACCTAATTGCTATGTTGCTTACACCTTGATGAACTTGATGTATATGACACTGTTTTAAGTTGCTTGATAGAATGATGTATGGAAGTGATTTGATGTGTTGGTTATGAATATATTGCATGTTTAAGTACACACTTATATTGTATGAATTACATGTTTTACTTAATGTATAAATGACATTGCGGGGTTATGCGTAGAGGGTTTGGGTAGTTCATGATCTTTGCCTAAAACCTTATTCGGATCATTGAGGGTGCCTACTAGGTTGAAAGCGTACCTATAGGAAGAGCTATAGCCACAACGGTGATTAGTTGCCGGTCTTTCTGGATGACCGTGTGACACATGGTTTGCGGGCACTTCGGTGTTCGTGGGCTGGAGTGATGTTGGTCCCTCGTTCGCGGCCAGCGCAAACATCACGTGGGAATCGGGAGGTATATCGGTGGAATTGGCACCATTTGTACCGATCCTGAATGGCACCGCGGGGTACTTATACTTTGCAAAGTTGGAGTAGCGAAAGTGGAGTCACGGGGTTGGTGTTTCGGGTGGAAGTCATGAGCCACTTAGAGCATTCGGCTGGCCGTGCACACAAGTAGTGAACAAGGTATTTCTCTTGGGTTAGGTAGTACTAAGGGACACTTTTCTATCAATCGGTTGGATAGATATAATAAAAGGTTTAACATGTAACAAAAAGTTGGTTGCATATTAAAATGTTGAATATATAACAAAGGTTGGTTATTAATAAAAGTTTGAACATGTAACAAAAGGTTGGTTGCATATTAAAAGGTTGAATATATAACAAATGTTGGTTATTAATAAAAGGTTGAATAGTTAAAGGTTGCTTAAATATGATATGTGATTATATATATGCTATGTGGTTGCTTATGTGGTATTTGGTTGATCATATATGTTATATGGTAGAATTGTGGTTAAACATATATGCATGTATGCAGTTAAATAATTATGATATGCGGTTGTTTTCTAAGTGGTATTTGTCTATCATTTTTATGCTTCATCATAAAATGAATGATTGACCCATTTGGGGTTTGTATGTTTTATATGCAACTTTATGAACTCACTCAGCAGGGGTTGACACTTGTGTCTTTTCTCTTTTATGCCTTATTATTGCTGCATGCAGTTTAGAAGATTAGCCATGGTGAGAGGGGTTCTTATGGGTAGTAGTTTTATAGTAACGATACCACTCTTGGACACGTTTTTACTTTAAATTACTTTGCTTACATTTTAAATGGTTTGGAATTATGTTTGAATTTTTGAAGTAACGTTGTGGTTTCGAAAACGTTTTGAATAAAAAAACTAAGTCTTCCGCTAATGTATTATGTTAAATAAATGTTTTAAAAAGAAAAAAAAAATGGTAAAAATCACGATGTTACAAATAAAATGAAAACGAAAAGCAAAAAGAAAGCAAACTCTAAGATCGGGTTGCCTCCTGAAAACGCTTCTTTTTGAGGAGTCGTTAGCTGGACCCCTTCCCGCTCTAGGTTTCAGCGGCTTCATCCATCGGGAATTCCTGCTTAATCCTTTGTGCTTTATACTTCGTTTTGTAAGCATGGATTCTTCTCTTATACGCCTTCTTCAACTCCTCCTTTCTTCTTTTGGTATCACTACCTTCAGATTTACGCTTTATCCCCTTACCAGATTTCTTCTTCCTTACGTCTACCATGTGCCCCATCGTGTCAATTCCTCCTTTATCTACCTCGATCGCCTTTTCAATCATCATCTCATCATCACTCAAGGTGGCGACTTCTTCCTCACTTTCTTCATATGCTTGAGAATCCGGTGATTTAAATGTGAATATTTCAAAATTGGTAGAAACTGAAGCGCGAGGTTTTGTTCTTGTGGTTAGCTTGTCCCCTTTTTCTTCTTGACATATCGGGTTTAATCTAGTAGAAAATCTATGTTCTTCAATTTTCAAAACCTTAGCATTCTTTCCATCCTTATTCTCATCAACTTGAATTTTTTCCTTTTTTCAAATTCTTTTCATCAAGTGTTGAGGTTATTTCTTCAAAGTTGTCCTCAACTTCTTCAAGTAACCTTTCCAATTCCTTTAAATCTCCTTGAGCATCAAACTCTTCATCTAAAGAATATTGCTTTTCATTATCTTCTTCCAAAAGTGCTAACTCTTTCTCTAGCAATTCATCACCCAACTCCATTGATGAAGTTTTATCGTCAATCGATTTTTCATGCTCCTCTTCTTGATTAGTGACAAAAGTAACCGAATCATCCCCCACCCTAATTGTAAGTGTTGATTCCCGCATCTCAACTATGGCACATGCGGTATTTAAGAATGGTCTTTCAAGGATGATTGGAATCTTGGGGTCCTTTTCCATGTCCACAACTATGAAGTCAGCAGGAAACACCAACTTATCCATCTTTATTAGAAGGTCTTCACAAACTCCTTTCGGATGAACCACCGTTTTATTAGCTAAATGGATGGTCATGTGGATAGTTTTAAGTTCTGGAAGGTTCAACTTTTTGAAGAAAGAGTAGGGCATAATATTGATACTAGCCCCCGAATCAGCTAATGCCGGAGTAGTAACCAAATTCCCAAATTAGCAAGGTATAGTGATGCTTCCCGGATCACCCATCTTTTCTGGAAGTTCATCCAACACTATTTCTAAAACTTCTTACATGTTCTTTCTGTTTGTGAGAAGCTCTTTAAGCAAGGATGCATACTTTGGCGTGTGAAGGAGTGTTTCAACAAACGGGTTGTTCACTTGAAGTGCCCTTAGATGATCTTTGATCTTCTTACACTCTTGTATCTGCTTATTCTGAATGGCTTGGCCAGGAAATGGTAATCGTGGCTGATATGGCTTTAAATATGAAGTATTTTTGCTGGTAGGCCGCGGACTCATCGAGTCCATTTTATGTACTCGTCGAGTCGATGTCACAGTTTGCGATTCTGGACTTGTTTCTTCATCTTCAAGCTCCATTTTTGCTTCCACTTCCTGGATTGGATTCAGAGGATAAAAATTATTTTCAGAGCTTGTTGTTATCACATTCACATGTGGTATTCTCGGGTTCTTTTCAGGATTACTTGGAAGTTCACCCGTTGCTCTTTGGTTGACTTGTTGTGCGAGTTGGCCTATTTGTTTCTCAATATTAAGAATGGAGGCTTGCTGGTTTCTCATTAACGCTTGTTACTCCTTCATCATGAGTTGTTGTTCTCTTATTGCAACATCGGTTTCGTTGTGTCTTTTCTCAGACGCAGCTACAAGTCTTGTGAGCATATCTTCAAAATCTACCTTCTTCTCTTGCACTGGTTCCTCTTTTTGGAAAAAACCCCTTGTCTTCATTTTATATTTGTCCTCCTTAGCCTTTTTGTACTCATCATAAGGTAGCCATTCTCTCTTTGGTTTCCGCCAATCTTCATCGTATTTATCGCCACTCGAGTAACACACTTGCGCCTTCCAGTTCCCATTCTCATTAAGATCGAAATCCCTTGTAAGGTGAGGAGCGTTATAATTTTCACACCCCACTCTAATGGCATGGATGGATTGGTCCATCTTAGTCATCCTTGGCTCCATATTCTCCAATTTGGCCATCACAACTGCCATGCTATCATTCACAGAGTTCACCACCCCTCGAGTCGAGTCATGCCTTGGGTTATGATATTCTCTAGAGTGCTTAGAGAATTCTTCAATGAGTCTTTTAACTTCATCTAAATTTTTCTTCGTTAAAGGGCCTTGAGAGTCGAGTAATTGTCTATTAGTGACATTTACTCCATCCACTACTAGAAAAAAGGCCTTTTACGACGCTCATTGCGCGTCGTAAAACGCTCAGACGACGCGCAAATGCGTGTCAAGGAAGGCCCTGTCATAAAGAGAGACGACGCGCATTTACGACGCGCGGTTACGACACGCAATGCGTATCAAGGAAGGCCCTGTCATAAAGGAAGACGACATGCATTCGCGTGTCGTAACCTTACGACGCGTGTGTTAATGACACGCAATGCGTATCAAGAAAGCCCCTGTCAAGAAAGGCCATGTCATAAATGAAGATGACATACATTTTTGCGTATCGTAAATTTAAATGTTTAAAAAAAATAAATTTATATATTTATTAATTTTTAAATTAAATTTTCATTTAATTTCTTATAATAGAAATAAAATACCATATACAAAAAATACAATCCATTGCATAATATAAAATAAATTGCACAAATTATAATGTCATACAAAGAATCATTCAAATGTTAAACAAAAATAATACATTGCTAACATGTGTTATACATTCCTATAAAACTAACAAATAATCATACAACTCTGTTTCTTACTGGAAAGGAATGCCAAACATGATTACAAGTCTCCCTTAATCTTGATTATAATCAAATGTATCTTTAATTCTTTATATAAATGAAGCTTAAATGATGTCTTTAAATAATGAACACAATAAATGTTATAAACCTTTTGAGGCCCCATAACATCAGGATCTGAGTTTTCTATTTCAACTGCAGGACTACCGTTAGTTTAAGGATCACTTTTTGGACGCTTTTTCTTCTGCATACATTAACAAACATGTTAACTTTCAAGAAATATATTTAGTTTTTAGGCTCATAGTGGCATGCATATAGCTAAGGTGAGAGAAAGGTATACATACAGCTAGTAAGACATCCAGATTATCCATAACAGGTGGTTTCAAATTTTCATAATCAACTGCATTGTAAGATAACATGAACACAAGAAAGGTAATCAAAGGTTAAAATATTACATATTTACATGTTAAAAGTGTAAAGAAAAGATGATGTGGTTACACAGCTTACCATCAGAATTTAAGAGGTCGCTACTTAATGTGTGTCCTACTTGTGCCATAGAAATCAACTACAATCACCACACACACCGAAAAGGGTCATGTATACAGAAATGGTGGATAGAAGAGAAAGAAGATAAAGCTAAAAAACTACCTGCATTGTAGTAATAAACTCTTTGAAGCCAAGAAAGCCTTGTCGTCTAGAATCTGCAATTGCCCATACCTTAAGAAGTAGTATGAACAGGCGTAGAGAAATAGTTAGGACATATTGGGATTAAAAGAGTAGAAAAGCAGAAAGAGAACTATAAGCTAACTTCTGTGCCCTTATGAGCACACTTAGCAATCAAATTAATGATCAAAACTTGAGGAGGTAAAACACTATCTAAAAAATAAATAATCATTTATTTAGAGAGTTAAATGCAAAAAATAGTAACATACTCTTATTGATTTGTTCTAAAATCAAGAAATTCCTATGGTTTTGGTCCTAAGAAAGTTGAAATGACTATTTTTCCCTTTTACTTTTAATTAATAAAATATTAAAACAAATATGAAAAAACATAAAAAAAATAAATTAAAAGGGCAAAACAGTCATTTCAAATCTTTCAGGGACCAAAACCAATTTTGTAGTTTTGTCAACAAAAAAATAGTAATTTTTATCATTTAAAACTTCAATTCAAAAACACTTAACCTCTATTCAGCATCACTTCTAGGTAGAAGGGTAAAATGGTCATTTACTCAATAAATAACCAGTCTATATGTTCATTCATTACTTTCAAGAGACAGATATCATTTATCCATCCAGAAATTTAACAGAAAAAAATTAAAAAAAGAAAAAAAAAAGAAGAAAGCTCTTACCTGTTATGCAAAGGACCATACCATTAAGCAACAACCATCCCTCATGGCCATTCCTTGAGAAGAATTGATAGATATAATGTGGAGATATTGCCTTGAAAATAGAAGGGTAATGATATATGATGTTGTAAATTCCAATAAAAGGAGTAGTCAATGTCCATGCACCCATAATAGGTGAGAACAAAAAGCTCGCTCTTGCAGTTCCAAATTTTTGAACCAAAAAACAGAACAACAAGAACTAATGCAGACAGAGCTTCCACTAGAGCTGAAAAGTAAAAAAAACATTAAAAAAATATGACAAGATCTTTATAAATGTAGTTGAATAAACAAAAATTAGAGGAATGATGCACAGATGATGATGAAGCAGAGACAAATAAGAAAGTAGATTCAAAGAAGAAAGGATGGTTTTCATCCATGTTCCAAAGGTTAGTTTATAACTCGTATTTTTTTTTCATTTTTAGCATTTTTAATGGTCATTTAGTCTCGTTTAGATGGTCTATTCAGTCTAGAAAGGCAACACTCCTTATGTTGTAACAGAGTTGGAAAGTCAATAAATCTTGCCAAGGTATAAAAAAATATTAAAAATTGAATCTTGGCATACAAAAAACAAAAAAATAATATGTGAAATGTTGTGTGCATAATCTGGTAAATATATATCATCAAGGATATTAATTATTATTTATTAAAATCAAATAAATCATTTTAAAAGCAAAAAGTAGGCTACTTACCACATTTTCTGGAAGAGATGTTGTAACAGACTTTCCAATATCTGATGCAGCCATAAGTTCATCAGGAGGAGGCTTTTCCTTAAAGACATCCCTACCCTTGGTTGCATCATCAGGTTCCTCTGGTTCTCTTCGGCTATTTTTATTTTTATAACATATGAACAATCATAAATATATGATTTTACTTTTACACAAAATAATATATATATATATATATATATATATATATACCTGAACAAATAGATTCTGTGTTTCTTAAAAGCACAGCATAACAAAGTAGGATCTGTCATGGGATCTTTGCTTTCATTCACATTTACAGCAGCAGCAGGAATTTTTCGCACTTTTTTACTGCTTTGATCACCTTGATACAAAGCAATTCTTAAAAACCTGTCATTATTTTCCACCTTCCCTAATATTCTGGAAACTTTGTTTGTGTGCAGATTTACAATCTATCACCAATTTATGAATAAACATTAGAAAATAAAATCTTCGGATTACTGCATACACCTTAGAATTTGACAAAAACAAAATGGCATAAGGTAAAATTTCTTACTTTAATACCAAAGAGAGTTGGATAAATAATGAAATTAGAGATTTCATCAAATAGTGCATTTGGCTGTGGGACATTTTCTGTTTTTTCAATTTCTCTTTCAACTGCCATTCTTCTCCCAAAATCAATAGCTTCTAATCGATACAAAGGAACATCGCTTCTTTGAAGATCTTGAGCATTCTAAACAAACCAAAGTTAGGTTAAATCTTCAGAATAGTTAAGGATATATATGTTTAAATGTCATGAAACTGAGGGAAAAAGAGTAAATTTACTTACCTCAAGTGATTCATCATAGACACGTCTTAGTTTACCAGTTCTATACCAAAATATACGTATTCTTCGATCTGGTGATGTGATTGCAAATTCTTTGAAGATCTTGAGCATTCTAAACAAACCAAAGTTAGGTTAAATCTTCAGAATAGTTAAGGATATATACGTTTAAATGTCATGAAACTGAGGGCAAAAGAGTAAATTTACTTACCTCAAGTGATTCATCATAGACACGTCTTAGTTTACCAGTTCTATACCAAAATATACGTATTCTTCGATCTGGTGATGTGATTGCAAATTCTTTAATTTCATCATCAAAAAAATTAAGTTTTTTTAATTAAAATATGTTGATATTGAATGTTAGATACCTGTTCAGAATCACCCCACTGGCGGAAAGCAGAAAAGGATTGCAAACGAGTTCAAATATACTGGCCACCAACTGTGAGCCCAGGTCCCTCTACAATGAGAAAGAAAAATAGTAAATGAAAATGAAAATAGATTTATTATTTGTCTTATAAAAAAAAGATTTACCTGAGCCACATCATTCAAAAACCCCTCATGCACAAGACCACTGATGACCTCCATTTTTGATGTGACCTTCCTTGAAAAAAGATAATAGAAAAATTAAGATTGTAAAAGTTTAACAAGAATCATGTATATGAGATACATCAAGATTGCATATGAAAGTGAATACGTGAGATCATGGGACAATATATAGTTAGATATTTATAAAATAACCAAAAAAAAGTCGTTACTCTTTATGCAACACAAAACACACCTGGTTAGGCAATGCTCTTAGAGAAATGATCAATTCAGCAGGATGATCATCTCCGTCTCTACCTGCACGTACCTTTCCAGGTGTAGCATCTAAAACCCAAACCTTAAAAAATAATAACAACATCTTATAATATTATTTATCCAGACATCACTTAATGACAAGAAACAAAACAGGGCCTTACTCTTACAGGCCTTGCAAGTGGCTTTGCAGCTTGTTCGACCATGCTCGGTGAAACTGGATCATAATAATAAGTATGAAAACCAAGGAAAGAGAGCACTAGTATAGTTTTAACTTCCATTTTGCCCCACCAGCTTTACCAACCTGATAATTATACACAAGTGAAATCCAAATCAAAATCTAAAAACACAAACTCAACTCAATCTAGATACAGAATACTTGAAACAAAGCTTAAGAAGTTTCGATGACAAAAGGCAAAAAGGAAGATCACTTACAGCAGCAACAGATTTGTTGTCAGGGTGATCTTCTTTGAATTGCTTTCTAAAGTCCTCCCTTTATAACATTAACAGGAGGAAAAATATTTAAACTTTGGAAATGGAAGTAAAACATGAAGGTAGTGATAAACGAAGAACAGCTACTAACATGAACACAAAGAAGGCGCTAGCGGGTCTCTTGGGTTTATTGGGATCCTTAGCTGCTTTCCCCTTGGCTGCAGTCTTCTTTACATCCAACCTAAAATTACAACAAACAATTGTTAAAAAGTACCGAAATCATGATCCTGAGGAAGAACAAAAACCTAATTTCATTGAAGATGAAAAAAAATACAACATTAAACCCTAGCAGATGGTATGTTTTAAACATAGTTAGATTAAATCGTACTTGGTATCGGCTTTCCTCGTAGCACCACTTGATTTGCTTCCTTTCATCGTTTGATCCTGAATGAAACAACCGAAACAACAAACTAGGTCAAAAATCAAAGCGAAAATGGTTGTAAATGAAAAAAATTAGAGTCGACATCAAGGAAAAAGAGGAAGAAAACATACCTAGTTAGCAAAAAATCTAGGGTTAGGGTTTGATTCGTTTGCGATTGGGGGATACTGGGGTAAGGAAATCGACTTATAAATGGCTACGATACGTCGGCAATAGAACTATTTGGGCGGGAAGATTTTCATTCCAAGAGGGCTTGATTATGTTCATGATTTTGGGCCCATTTTGGATAAAACAATGGGGCTTCATTGGTGGCCGTGGTGAACCAGAGAGAAGACGAGGGGTGGTGGGTGTCTAGGTTGTTGTTGAACAGTAGGGGTAGAGAGAGAGAGATAGAGAGAGAGAGAGAGAGAGAGAGAGACTTACAGTTGGTCGTGTATTACCTGCATCAAATTGAAATTAAGGGAATGTTGATAGGGCGGAGGTGGTGAATGAGATGTTTGGTGATACTGATAAGAAGGAGATCAAGTAGAGATCCGATGAACGAGATGTTTGATGATACTGAAGATGAAGATGACGGACCTAGGGCTTTTTCTTGCTAAGTATAAGAGGCGGGGGGATTAATTTTGGGATTCAATAGGCGGGGGTAATTTTCGTCGATTTCATTTCCCGCCTAAAACGCGTGTTTCACTTAAAATTATAAAGCGACACATTCACATGACGCACATTTTATGAAAGGTGCCCTCCGCATTTCTTTTTTTTTTCTTTTCTGACACTAATTTTAGGGCGCGCAAAAATGTGTGCCCACTATCCTTCAAATTTTGCAAAACTGACATTATCTTTTAGGGCACTTACAAATGTGCGTCGTCTATCAGCGAGTGTCATTGTTTGCGCGTCATTAAAGGGCTATTTTCTTGTAGTGATCATAGAAGGTTGACACTTCTTATTGCACATTGATGTCATTTTGTGGGCAATTTCTTAATAGACCTTTGTAGCGCTCCCATGCTTCGAATAAAGACTCTCCCGCTTGTTGCTCAAAATTAGCAATGGCCTTCTTGAGTTTAGAAATTTTAGATGGTGGAAAAAATTGTTCCAGAAACTCCTCACGCATCTTAGCCCATGTAGTAATCTCTCTCGGTGGTAGTGCTTTTAACCAATCCTTAGCATCCCCTTTAAAAGTAACATGGAGCATCCTCAATAACACCGTCTCTAGGTACATTTGGAATGTTGAAGTAGTCGGCTATGTCGTTAACTTCATCAAGGTGCTTGTATGCATCTTCATAATCCTTTTCGGTGAAAGGAATCTCCTTCAATGCAGTAAGGATGTGCCCCTTAAGTTCAAAAGTGGTAGTGGCGGGTATGGCGGGTTGCACAAGCCTCAGACCGGTATCGTCTCGAATCCTCTTTTTGTATGCCTCCATCAAGAGGTCGGCAATGTTGGCCATGATGTTTTCGGGTTCTTCTTCGTGATCACTCTCTTCAAAATCGGTAACGCTTTCCTCCTTCTCGGTATCATACTTGGTGTCTTCTTTTGAGTTGTTGGATTCCCCCACTTTCTTTCCCTTCTTCTTGCCAAAAACTAATTTAAGACTCTTGAAATGTGACTTCTTCGGAGTATCTTCTTCGGTCTTGTCCTTGTTCTTGCGAAACGATGATTCTAGGTTTTCAAGTGGGGGAATCAAGGATGAATTTGATCCACGGGTCATAAAAAAATTGCAATAAACAGAAGAACACATGTAAAAAGAATAAAATAAACTAAAAAACAAAACTGGAAAATTGCCTTGGGCTCGTCGAGTCGGTGCGAACGGATTCGGCGAGTTCAAGGGTAAAACAAACAAAATTTTAAAACGAAATTTCTAAAAGAAAAGAAACTAAAACTTAAATCTAATTAAAACTTTGCCAAAAGCAGTAACTTTGTGCAAGAAAATCTTACACAAATGATTGATAACACTAGCAATTAAAATTAATTTAGAACCGTTCCCCGGCAACGGCGCCAAAAACTTGATATGTGTTGAATGCACTAGTTTTAATCCTACTTTTTAATATAAATTAGACACACAAAAGGTAGTGAACCTGTCGATTGGGGGTATAGTTTAGCTAGCAGGGTATCGAACCCAGGGAACTACAATTAAGCTAATTACTAATATTATCTAAAAACAAGCAATAAAAGAAAGGATTTTCTCTAGTTTTGCAAGACTAGAAACTTAAGTACTTAACCAATACTCAACTAAGAAACTAACAACTAAGCAAATGAAAATCAACTAAATTCAATAATGAGAAAGACTTATGTTTAGGTTTTGAATCGTTTATTCATATGGTTGATTTTATGACAAGTGCAATGGATTAATTAGCATTGGCTACCGATTAGTGTGATTAGGTTCACGTTCGCTGTTACTAATCCTTAGAAAACAAATCAATCTAAGCAGTGATCAAGTGATTAAATTAATAGATTTTCTAGTTTATTGATTCGGGTTAACTAAGACTTGTAGTAGTTAATCAAATTACTAATTCAATTAACCTCTTGCTGATGGTTCATCTCACAAGGCTTACACATTAATTTTCCTATTTTCTAGTTAACCTTAGTTTCAATTTTGCTATTCCTAGGCATATAACAATGTTTTCACATAAATGATATGAGATCAGCAATTAAGAGATGTTCATGTAGCTTAATATACTTGTTAATTAACAGAAAATAGTTGTAATTAACACATAAGGATCTTTAACAAGCTTAACAAAACAAAATAACAAAATTAAATTAATCCAATCATAAAATCAAACCATATCCATAAAGTTATCTATCTTAAACAGAAGTTATCAGTTTTTAGCTCATAATTAAAGCAGAAAACAACTCAAAAACTAAATCAATTGATGGAAACATAGTTTAAACAAAATATTAGGTAAAGAGTACACTTGATTTGCCTTGATCTCCCCAAAATCGAATGATTAGACTTGATCTTTGAGTTCTAGAGCTTCAGTAGCAACTTGAATCGCAATTTTATCCCCAAGGGTTCTAGATAGAAGTCCTAAATTTGTGAATTAAAGTCCCTTATATAGTTTCTGAAAACAGGGGCTACTCGTCGAGTCCATAGACCAACCCGGCGAGTCCACCACTTAATATCCATATATGATAAAGACTCTTGTTTGTTCGCGAATCTTCGAGCCTACTCGGCGAGTAGGCACCCAACTCGCCGAGTTCTTCAGGGTTTTTTTTTCTTTCTTCTTTCTTCAATTCTTGAGCTTCCTATCGCCTTTTCTGCTTCCTTTTGCTTCCGAGCTCATCTTTTAGGCTACAAATACATTTTAAACATATTTAAGTACCTTTTGTTCATAATTTGCAATAAAATAGCCAAAAAGTATTAAGATTTAACACAAAATATATGACTAATTATGCACATATCATGAGTTCAACATTTCGAATGAATTGATTGAAAGCATTTGCACTAAGTGGGCACAAGACAAAATTTCTACGCTATTCCAGTTGGCGAACCACGTTAAAGTCACCCATAAAAATCCAAGTAGTTGATTTAGAAATATTCAATGTTAACAACTCATCCCATAATTGTCTTTGATTTATAACACGCCGATTGAGGACCATAGATGTTTACAATGCCAGTGAGACCATTAATGCCAACAAAATTACCCAGTGTCACAATGAAGTACCTGGATTTAATAGTCTCAACTAACGAAAACATTTTACTATCCCATATAGACACAAGACCACCGGATCTTCCCATGGTGAAAACCTACTCAAATCTACGATCAAGATCACCCCAACAGCTCGCAGCATTGAGAGGTGGGGAAGACTCTCCCAATTTGGACTCTTGAATACCGATCATACATAAATTATGCTCACTCTGAAGCCTACGAACCCAGTCAACCTTGTGATTCATTATCGTATTATTTGGAAGAAAATATCCCAGAAGACATACGGGTTATCGACATCAACCTCAAAGCCCAACATGTTGCCTATCTCAACCGTGTTTCTAATTTCCGATGACGAGGATGGGGAATCAACATCCGTGTCTGAGAGAAGTACTTGGGTAGGGACTGGGAATCTATTAAGATCAATGGAAACCTGAAGTGTAGGAGAGTCCGAAAAATCAATGGGAGCAACAACGACATTCCTTAAGACTCCTCTTCTTTTTTCCTGGGCACTATCAAAGATTAAATCAGGCCCACACACCTAATTATCATTTAAACCCAAGTTGTTTAGGAAGGGTCCAAAGCAACCAAACTTAGCCAGGTTATCCATAAGCCTATTTGACATATCCTTCGGTCCCACATTCACATTCTCCGCACCAATAAAGGAGAATTCATTAATTAGGTCTATGCGCAACACAACATTAATACCCTCATTATTGTTAAGAATTTCGATCTCCGCCTCTGATTTCCCATTCACACCATTTCCAACACTCAAACCTTGGAGTTCCCCATGTATGTCACTTCCGTCTCCCCGATCACAATCGTCCATTACTGCGCCACCGATGATGATGTCACCTCCAGGGACCGGGCGTGGTCGGATGTATTTGATGTCAAGTTCTCCAAGTTTGATTCCTTGACCGCTTCAACATCAGTGGATCTAATCTCACCATCCTCCAACCTTATGTCATAATGCCCAGCAGGAATGGTATCAGAAATATCATCCTGTCCATCATCTTTATTGTCGTCGTCCCCATCGTCATCGGATGATGAATTCTCATCTCGTGGATATCTTTGTGACTTAAATAGAGCTCAGTCAATATCTACTTGTGATATTCCAATTTTTATGATTTTTCCATTAACTTCCACCAAAGGCTCACCAGAGATACTCGATAGTGAAGATGCTAGAATGCCAACTTTACCAAATGAGAGGTTCACAATTGATCGATCCACCATAAATGGAACAACCACCCGACCAAAGGACTCTGCAATTGATGTGAAATTTTCCTTAGACCATAATTCTGGTGGGAGACCCGAAATTTTTATCCAACCAATTATATCGAAATTGAATTTCGCAATGTCACCACTATCAACTCTACCAAACCATTCCACAATGTCACTGCGATTGAAATCCACCTCACTTACTCTTGGCTTCATCATCATATGATAACCAATATTTATTTACTTTTATTTCAATTTTATCTATTTGTTAAAAACTAGTTATGAGATACGTGTCTTATATGGGTTTATTAAAAACATTAAATATAAAAGTCTAAACATTTAGAAACTTTGAGTTTATAACGAAAATAAGAAAAATATTGAATCACTGAAATTGAAATGCTTATTTTTGTTTTATATTAAAGGAATAATTTAAATGAATAAACAAAATAAATAATTGGTTTTAATTTAGAAATTTTAAAAGTAAAGGAAATTTGCATTAGTTAAGTTGATATCAATTTATTATTAATTTTATTACAATTATTACATTTAAATATTATGTGAAATTTAATAAAATAAAAAAACTATAAAATGACATATGGAAAAATGAATAAGAGTGTGACATGTGGCAAACAAGATTTTTATTTATTAGAGTAGATGGGTTTACTTTATAAAAGTCTCAATATTTTAAAAAAATTACGATTATATCCCAATTTTTTGTATATAAAAACTAAGAAAATGGTAGTTTTATTCAAATTAACCATTTTTCTTCCACTAACCCCCTTCTAGCCGGTTTCATACGATGATGAAGCCAAGAGTAAGTGAGGTGGATTAGGTGGGTGTTGAGTTAAAGCAACCTCATTAATTTAGGGTTTTTACTCCCCCTTTCTCACATTAAATTAACTTGCTTCCTCTCTTGTTTTGTCCATCTCCTTAAACAAAGGGTTTTTACCATTGCAGAAGACATAGCCATCGGTCCATAATCACATGATTTTAGATAATGAGAAGTTATTTTGTTACATTATCTTCATATTTGTGTTCTATTTTTATTTTTAATGGTCAATCTTCCGATACGTGTATACAATAGAAGAGCTTCATGATTTGGACCCATGAATCTCCAATTTGATAAATATTTTATAAGGAAACCAATTTCTAGAAACAAGTTTCTTAAAACTCCATGTAAAGAAAATGGTGAAGAAATTATATTGTCTAACAAAGATGAAGAGAACATAGATGAGGATGTTGAACATGAAGACAATGAAGTATAGATTGGGGAAGAAAATGATACCGATACTGATGATCAATTCGACTATTCCACCCGCAATACCAAGTTGCAATGGAACGTGATGAAACTGGTGCATGGAGAGAGGTATGAATTCCCACATCAATTAAAATTGTGTTTAACCATTTATTCCATAAGTAAGGATTATAAGATTTGTTTCAAGAAGTGTGATAGTGTTAGACTAGTGGCTAATGTGCTAGTAATCCCAAAAAAACATTAATGTTATTTCATGGTTAGGGCCTCCTAGATGAACATTGAGAGATCATTCCAAGTAAAAAAGCTTGTTGATCTTCATACACGTGTTAGGAATTTTAATAATTCAAATCTTATGAATCCAAACTAGTTAGCAAGGTAATTTGTGAAGGATTTGATCAGGAAACCAAACCTAAAATGCAACGAAATGCATGTTGTTATACTAAGTAAATTTCATTACAAGGTTTCATAGTCAAAGTGTTAGAGAGCAAGGTGCAGGGAGTTGTCACTAATATATGGAAAATTGAGTGACCATTATGCAATAGTATGGGATTATGGGCTTGAATTGTTGAGATCCAATCCAGGTAAATATAGTTAGGAATTTTGTTATTGTAAACCCTAATCAAACCACAACTTTGCATAGAATCTACATTTATTTTAATTCAATCAAAAAAGGATGGAAAAGAGGATGGCATAGGGTAATTGGGGTAGACAGTATTGTAAAAATCCCGACTAGGTCCTGATTAATCTACGAATAATTCCTAGGCGCTACCCGACCGACTAGAGGGCACCTTACCCATTTTATCTATGCCTACACAATGCATGAAGAGGTCAAAAAACAATGAATTAGCAATTTATCATATTAACATACATTTTTAGTGATATTTGCGAACTTTGTTATGATATTAGTCATATTTATTTTTTAAAAGTCAAGAAATTAGCAATTTATGGTCCCCGATTAATCCATGTCTAGCCGATTAATCTCTTAAACCTAGTCCACTGACTAGATAACATCGAACGTTTTTTACAACTGTGGGGCTAGATGGTTCTTTTTTTAAGGAAAGAATTGAGAATATGATATTATCAAAGTACAATTATTAGGAAATAATGAATTGTATTGGTTTAAATGAACCTGAGTTGAATGATTTTGAAGATGTAAAAAGATGTAGCAGTGGAGATTGAGTTTTCTATCATGAGTAATGTGTTAATCTGCTTTTGGAATATATATATATATATATATATATATATATATATATATATATATATATATATATATATATATATATATATATATATATATATATATATATTGTAATATGATAATATGAATCTGTTATGCTTATTATAAGATGTTGGTATTAAGAGCCAAGATGGGATACAAATTCCAGTCGAGGGCATAAAAGAGACCCAATTTTATGAAAAAGAGGAGGCGTTCAGACATAATAACACTTTTGAAAATGAAAATGCAAGTAGGAGACAATAATGGAAGGGGGATGATAGTAGACACACAATTTAGTCTAGATTATGGTGTTTTCAAACCCTTCTTTTGTTAAGAAGATGCACAAACTTTAAGTAAGGGAAAATGTGACATCCCCTATTTTTCATAACCAAAAAAACTTTTCGTTACGCTTTTAAAATCATATAATATTTGTTTGTGGAAAATCCCAGTACAATAAAACATTTTGCGGGAACTATTTCATTTTATTAAAATGTCTTGTGTGCAAATGTTGTTTTAAAATAACAAAACCATAAGGATGTTATAATCAATACATAAGATAGGTACAATGTAAAGATCAAATGGTCCAGAAAAAATATTGTAGGCTATACTCTTTAATCACTCGACATCCTATTCAGTTCCAACAGTCTTAACGCCGCTACCTGTGATGCATATAGTTTGAGTGGGCTAGATTTGGAAAACCTGGTGAGATACATATGGTTTTCAATCCCACAATCTTATTATGATAATAAGACATATTTAATAAACCTGAATAACCATCTGTTATCAACAATATATCATATAACATAGATATCTATAAAACAATCTACTTCATCCCATCGATTCTCAGATACTGATCCTATAACATTGATCCTTGAGATCTAACCTGATGGATCATTGTAAGCAACGAGTAGACTTTTCTACTCTGGGGATCCCTTGGTAATAGAAGCCAATAAAGGAAACCATGACGGGGTATAGTATAAATACCTATGAGAATGGAAAATTGTTATGTTACACAATATATCCGTGGGTTATATATCCGTATAAACAAAGTAATTCACAAGACTTGTCTAGATCAATAAAGTGTTGTCATCTTACTCTGGCAGATGGCCAAACTGTTGGATTAAGGTGTCTAAGATCATAACTAAATTGGTATATATACTTGAATTGAAAGCAAAGTCCTTTTTGGGTTGCCCTCATAACTAGTAATTGAGTAGAATGACTTTTAGAGAGAGAGGTTGATTTATTATATGATTAATAAATATAAATAAATGATTTGTTAATATATTATGTGACTAATATATTAATTAGAAATAGTATTATTTAATTAAGAATTAATCATAAATTAATTGGATTAATTAATAGTGCAAAGACTTAAGCTGTAATTATTCAATAGTTGAACAAAAGAGACTCTAGAACCTTCCATAGGTCATGGATGGTTATGGAATGATCCAAAGTGGATCTAGAATATTCCCTATAGATAATTAAGGGTTGGATAATTACCTATTTTGAAATATTAATATTATATTCAAATTAGGGTTTCCAGGTTCCTTGTATCGGCTATAAATAGGACCCTTGACACTCATTATTTTCGTCCTTTCCATACCGAAAGGAAGAGCCAAAATTTTTCTTCCTCATCTCCTTTCTCCTCAAGTCTTCGAATTACTAAGGGTTTGGGTACAAACCATTAGTGACACTAAGCTTTTGGACGTGCTTGCTTTCCAAGGCTTTCAAGAAGGAACTTTGTTTGATTATTTGCTATAACAATAAAATAGTATGGAAACCCTAATCTTATGTATATTTCGATTATTATAGGGTTCCTTTAGGGTTTTTGATGTTCAATAGTTTATCGGTATCAATTAGAGAAAACATAGACCCTTTATAGGTTGCAAGTTGTAACAAACTGTTATTTCAAGCCAATAAAAGTCTAAACTACATCTATGTACAAGCAAATTCTCATCATAACATTTATACGATAAGAATTCGGAATGCCATAAGGGCATGTTTATATAAGTTATTGTATGAACATATTTTGAAAACCATACCCATTCAAAGTTATACATATGCTTATATGGATTATATATATATATATATATATATATATATATATATATATATATATATACATATGTGAACAACCATGTTAGATTTAATTGTTATAAGTTAATGCAAGTTAAAGAATTAAATCAAAAGCATGTAAAACACCCCTATTCTAGAAACGTTGACCGAAATCACTTCCATTTGGAAGTATAGGACCGAAAACTCATTTCCTAAAGCTGATTAAGGCCGAAATCTATATCTTGAAGAGTAAACAAGGTGATTTCGGTCATGGTGGACCGAAATCCCTTCCATGTTGGCTGAAAACTCTCTTTTGGTGGGTTGATTTCGGTCATGTTGGCATCAAACACCTTCAATTAGGCAGTAAACTCCTTAAATATCTTCATATCTTATCCTAATTCAGCTTCACAATGTAATTTGATTCAGTTACCAATGAACATATCACATCACCTCCTCATAAGTTTCCTTCATATGTAAGATACATAATAGATCATTTCTTCATTTGTCACTTCCTGTAAATCGAATTCACCCTCATTCTCTCTCAAATAACTTAAGCTTTACGATCCAGAGAACTCGTCCAAGTTAGACTACGTTTAAGTATCTTTTACGTAAAAATATCAAACATGCGACATAACGTTATTACCAAATTTGCAATCGGTTACATGCAAAATACGTTAAAACGAAACGGTTATCATATTCAATGAAACAATACATTTTAAACTATAATAGGTATAGTTTGGGAAACAATCACATTATTTTACCCTTTTGGGGCAAGGAAACGATTATATAAAAGTACGATTATTTTTATATATTATAAAATAACAAAAGGAGTAGCAGTTTCATACACGAATATTTTCAATACAAAAACACGTATCTCGTTGGAAATTTGTGAGTCATCCGTCTTCATCGTACCTACCAAAGGTATCCATGGAAGTCTTGTTTTATAACCAGAGTCTCCTCCCAGAGAGCGTGATACTTGTGTATAGATCTATACGGGACTGATAATCTCGCACCCTGGCTTTTAGCTACAACACGATCGGCAGGTTATGGGTGACAAATGTCATATCTTTTCGACGCCTAAAGAATGTCGAGTCAGGTAATTCATTTTCAGCAAGGTTATGAAAACTCACATGATAAACGGCAAAACGTTATTTTTATGTGAAATTGATAGTACGCTTATTTACGTAAATACATATCTCTTCAAACAGTTTTATTTATGAATAAAACTACATGCTATTAAACTAAGTATGACATATATACTTGCACTTTTCGGTCTTGGAATGTATAAGACTACAATTCAACTTTATGGAAAATATAAGATTTTATGGGATAAACACTCTCATTTTATAATCAAACGAATTAAAACTCATTTTATAGAAAATATCGGATTTTCTGGAAATAAAGGTGATTTCATCTCAATGAATGGCATATTTTTATTCATAGAAATGCTTATGAACTCACCAACTTAAATGTTGACACTTTTTCTCAAATAACTTATATTCTCTGGAAACTAGTAAAACAGGTTATCAACAGCTTTTGAAGATTTGACGCTAAGGCGTTAAATAAATATTTTGACATCATATTGTAATTGGCATTTTGAAACATGTAACGTATACAATGATGTAACTTTTTCAATTACGTATATGATGGATGTGTTTGCTTTCTTTACTATTCAACTGTTATGATACCGCACATGACGTCCTCCGCCCCCAAACGTTTCCACCGTTCATGTTTAGGGGTGTGACAGATTGGTATCAGAGCATTGTTTATAATGAACTAAGTATGTCGAACCACATAAGATATACAAACTATAAATACAATAGGACAAAAAAAACTCTCTGACAAAACATTTTCGTACAATTATACTTTAAAATATTAGGATATTTTATAAAAGTATAAGTACAAGTATATTTACTGGTTGGGTATCATAACAATAGCACAACGATAAGTATTAAGATAAGTTAAACACTATGAGTAGGTCTCGAGGTATATAATTAGATTTGAGATGAATATAGCTTGATCAACTATATTTATCCAGAATATGACTAATGTATGCCGAGGAATAGTCGTAGTGAAAAACGATTCTAAACTTACCAACAAACCATACAAAGAACCCCTAAAATTAGAATACTATATGAGTATTTTTATAATACATTAAACCACATACTCAAATTCTTGATGTACCTCTTACCCCTATTTCTCGAATAGACTTTATGGCAGGATTCCACTTACCTGGAGATCCCTACCTTCCTAATCAAGGAAACGAAGGTTGGATCGTGGAAGATCCAGAAGAGTATTCCGAAGAATAGCCAATGGAAGATGAAGATGAAGAGGATTCGGAAGGCACCGACTCAGATCTAGAGGTTTACAATCCACCGCAAGTTGTCTGGTACCCCATAGCTAGACAGAACTTCCATGGCCCGACGCCAAGATGGGCCGTAGACTTACAAAGAAGGATCCAAGAACAAGGTCAACGCCCTACTTACGGGATGGAAAGAGGCTTCTATAACCTCTCCAAAGGAGGTTCAGCAGACATGGCTCTCCCGGTCATAATTCGCCGCATCGCTAACCAGGGTGGACAAACAAGGGCATCCGCCAACCAAATCATGGAGGTTGGTGCTACAGCTGAGATTAGGGATGTCTGTCTTCGTCGTTTGGACGAAGACCATGATCAGACCAGGAACCACACCGAAGCTCTTCAAGATGAAATGATTGCTGCCTGTGTAGAAATTAGATACGTTGGAGCGACATTTGAGGGAAGCAGAACATGAAGTGGCAGAGAGTTCAGTACTCAGAGTAGCACTCGCCACAAGTAGTGTTTACACTACTCACATTTTTTATATAGACTAGGACTACGGATATGTGTTAAATACTACTCTTATCTACATATAAACTCAACCTTGTGATAAGGCGTTTATACCATTCAGGGTATCGTAATGCTGTCAAGATTTTCCTTTAAAATCTGATGTATTATAGGCCGATATCAAGGTCAAATTTTCCGATACATTATGTGTCAAATATATCAAAGAAATTGACAAGCATTTCACTTCATTGGGAGTTAACACCCATCTCATGACTTCGTTATTACAATTCATTTACTCATGGTAATCTATGATTATTTATTTCAGAAAAATCTAATAAGGATCAAATCACAAAATTTCATTAAGGGTATTACTATCGAAATTCATAAGTTTATTTTTACATAAATTTCTATTATGAGTTGAATACAAAACATATTATGAGTTGGAACATAATGCATGTAGAAACTAATAAAATTAGTTCATTAGCACCTGACTTACAATTATTATTGAAGACATATCGTCTTTTCACTTTTTAACTCTGTGGCAGAAAGATGCCACTAAGAAAGAATCCCAGACGTTTCAACAATACTCCATCATCGCCACCACCTCCACAATATGACCCCGCTATGTTCCAAGCTACGGTAACTACTGTTGTAGCAGCCGCCATAACACAAATAAACGCAATCGGTGCTAATGGAGTGGGAAATGGTACTGACCACTCGAACCATGGAGAAACTCATGGACACCCCGGGGAGTATTCATACAAAGACTTCACCAACGGGAAACCTAAAACCTTCAACGGAAGTGGAGGCATAATCGCACTAATGCAATGGTTCGAGAAGACCGAATCAGTCTTCGAAATATATGCGTGTCTGGAAACAAGTAAAGTTAAAATATGCAGCTTGCACTTTCTCTAACAGAGCTCTTACTTGGTGGAAGAGCCATGTCAAAGCATTAACCCTCCCAGCGGCAAATTCCATGAGTTGGGAAGGCCTAAAGATCTTAATGTTAGAGGAGTATTGCCCAAGGGGCGAAGTGGAAAAAATGGAACATGAGTTGTTGAACCTCAAAATGATTGGATCTGAACTCGGTACTTACACGGCCAAATTCAATGATCTCTCCGTATTGTGTCCCGGGATGGTCACCCTGGAAGCGAAGAAGGTGCAAAGATACATATGGGGATTTTCATCCCAGATCCAAGGGCATGTGATAGAATCCAACCCTACTACTTTCGACAGCGCAAAACGCTTGGCACAACGACTCATTAATCATGGAGTCCGTCAGGGAATGATAACATCCGCCCCAGAACAACCGAAAGAAACTGGTAATAGAAAAAGACCTTGGAACAAGAGAAAGAACAAAACAATAAAGGAAACCTCCAAAATACAACAAGTGGTGGCAACTCATGCCATCATTGTCCCAACAGCCCCAACACCCGCTAAACAATATGCTGGGAATCTACCGAAATGCAATAAGTGTAACTACCACCATGTCGGTGCATGTCGGGAAATGTATTGCACGAAGTGCAACAAGAAAGGACACACATTCCATTTCTGCAAAGAGCCAGCTCAACAAACTGCCCCAACCGTGAATATAGGAACGAGCCGCACTTGCTACAGATGCGGAGAAACAGAGCACATAAAGAGGGATTGCCCGAAAACAATGAATGATGGGGGATTAGAAAGAGTACAGAAAATGGGACAGAAGGAAGCAATTGCAGATCCAACTGTAGTCACAGGTACGTTTCTCCTCAATGACTCTTATGCATGCATGCTGTTTGATAGTGGAGCGGAGAGGAGTTTTGTGGGCCACAAGTTTAAACATTTACTCAATCAAACACCAAAATCATTAAACGAAACATTCACCGTCAAAATGGAAAATGGAAAGACATAAAACACTAACGACATATACATAGACTGTACCCTCACACTAAACAATCATTCTTTTCAAATCAACCTCATGCCAGTCTCAATAAAAAGTTTCGATGTCATCATCGGCATGGATTGGCTATGTCCCCATGGTGTTGATATTCTATGCTACGTGAAGGTCGTTCACCTTAATCTGCCAACTAGCGACGCCCTCTTCATTTATGGCAATAAGCCCAGTACGAACCTTCGCATCATTTCTTGCGTCAAAGATCGGAAATACCTATGCAAGGAATACCACGTATTCTTGGCACATGTTGTGAATGAAAAGGAAGAAGTGAAAGACCTCAAGAGCATTCCTGAAGTATGTAATTTTCCTGACGTATTTCCTAAAGATCTTCAGGGGTACCACCGACGCGACAGGTCGAATTTTGAATCGGCCTTATTCCTGGAGCTACCCTACCAGCCAAATCACGATATCACCTAGCCCCGACAAAGACACAGGAGTTATCCAACCAACTAAACGGACTACTCAACAAAGGATTCATCAGACCGAGCTTCTCACCCTGGGGAGCACCAGTACTATTCGTAAATAAGAAGGATGGATCATTCCGAATGTGCATCGACTACCGCGAGCTGAACAAACTTACCATTAAAAATAGATACCCCACCTACCAAGAATAGACGACTTGTTTGATCAACTCCAAGGAGCAAACTACTTTTCAAAGATCGACCTGAGATCCGGATATCAATAATTACGAGTACAGGAAAGCGATGTTCCCAAAAAGGCATTTCGAATGCGTTATGGTCACTATGAATTTGTAGTGATGCCCTTCGGACTAACCAATGCACCCGCAATGTTCATGGACTTAATGAACAGGATATGCCGTTCTTTCCTAGAAAACTTTGTGATCGTATTCATAGATGATATACCCATATACTCATGAAGTAAGGAGGAACATAGTCAGCACCTTCGTTAGGTCTTGGAAACATTACGAGCGGAAAAGCTTTACGTGAAATTATCAAAATGTGAATTTTTTATTCGGAAAGTAGATTTCCTAGGTCACGTGGTCAGTGAAGAGGGAATTCATGTGGACCCCTCCAAAATTAAGGCAATCAAGAACTGGTCAGCACCAAAAACGCCAACAGAAATCCGCTAATTCTTAGGCCTTGCTGGCTATTACTGCAGATTCATACATAACTTCTCAAGGATCGCTAAACCACTTACTACCCTAACTCGGAAGTGTGTAACTTTCAGCTGGGGAGAGAAACTAGACACTGCATTCCAAACTCTGAAGCAAGCCTTGTGAAGTGCACCTATCTTGTCTCTCCCAGAAGGGACAGACGATTTCATAGTATACTGCGATGCATCCAATCAAGGGTTGGGTTGTGTGTTGATGTAGCGAGGAAAAGTTATTGCCTATACCTCACGACAACTAAAAACACACGAGGTCAACTACACTACTCATGACCTGGAGCTGGGAGTAGTAGTTTTTGCTCTGAAGATTTGGAGGCATTATTTTATGGTATAAAGTGCACTATCTTCACAGACCATAAAAGTCTTCAGCATATATTCAACGAAAGAGCTTAATATAAGACAACAACGATGGGTAGAACTACTCAATGACTACGAATGCGAAATTCATTATCACCCTGGCAAGGCCAATGTAGTAGCAGATGCCCTTAGTCGAAAGGAGTACTCAGGATGGAGGATAAAAGCTTTAACCATGACTATCCATTCCCACCTGTCGGCACAGATCAAAGAAGCTCAGATCGAGGCCCTGAAACTAGAGAACATGACAAGTGAAGCCCTAAGAGGAATGGATAAAAACTTAGAAATAAAGGGTGACGGAGTTTGTTATCTCATAAATCAGATCTGGACACTGAAATTTGGTGGATTCAGAGAAGTTGTCATGAACGAAGCACACAAGACACGATACTCTGTTCATCCAGATTCAGAAAAGATGTATCTAGACCTTAAGAAATTGTATTGGTGGCCGAACATGAAAGCAGAAATTGCTACCTACGTGGGCAAGTGTCTGATTTGTGCCGGGGTAAATGTAGAATACCAAAAGCCCTCAAGGTTACTACAACAACAAAAGATACTTGAGTGGAAGTAGGAGTGGATTACGATGGATTTCATAATCAATTTACCCAAGACAATGGGTGGTCTCGATACAATATGGGTAATCGTCGACCGGTTAACTAAGTCAGTACACTTCCTACCAATCAAAGAAACAGACAAGATGGAGAAATTGACCAGAACATACATTAGAGAGAATGTACGACTGCACGGTTTACCAATATCTATCATCTCAGATAGAGATATTCGATTCACTTCTCAGTTCTGGTAGTCACTTCAAAAATCCCTAGGAACTAGGTTGGACATGAGTACAGCCTACCACCCACAAACAGACGGACAGAGTGAGAGAACAATACAAACATTAGAAGACATGTTGAGAGCCTGTGTAATCGACTTTGGTAAGGCATGGGGTACTCATTTCCCACTAGTCGAGTTCTCATATAACAACAGTTATCACACTAGCATCAAGGCTGCTCCATTTGAAGCCCTCTGTGGCTGCAAGTGCAGATCACCTTTGTGCTGGGTGGAAGAGAGGGATACACAACTAGCTAAAAGAAAAGTTCCTGATAGCACTCTCACTGGTCCGGAGATCATCAGAGGAACAATCGAGAATATTGTTCAAATCCGCGAACGACTAAAAGCCTCTCGAGACAGACAAAAGAGCTATGCAGACAAGAGACGAAAACCCTTGGAATTTTAGGTTGGTGACCATGTTTTGTTAAAGGTCTCACCCTAGAAGGGTATGATATGCTTCGGAAAGTGTGGAAAATTAAATCCAAGGTACATTAGACCATTTGAAATCCTCGCAAGGATTGGTCCGATAGCTTATAAACTCCAACTACCATAAGAACTTAGTAGCGTGCACCTTATCTTCCACGTATCTAATTTAAAGAAATGCTTATCTGACGAGTGTCTTGTGATCCCACTCGAGGACATCGAGATAAACAAGAGTCTACATTTCGTGGAAAAACCAGTAGAAATCATGGATAGGGAAGTCAAACGAACAAAACAAAGTTGTATACTGATAGTGAAGGTCCGCTGGAATGCTAAGCGAGGGCTCGAATTTACTTGGGAACGAGAAGACCAGATGCAACGAAAGTACCCACATCTTTTCCCTAGTCCATGATGTACTCACTATAGGAATAATTTCGAGATGAAATTCCCTCTAACGGGGGGATAATGTAATGACCCATGATTTCAAGCCAATAAAAGTCTAAGCTACATCTATGTACAAGCAAATTCTCATCATAATATTTATACAATAAGAATTTGGAATGCCATAAGGGCGTGTTTGTATAAGTTATTGTATGAACATATTTTGAAAACCATACCCATTCGAAGTTATACATACTTACATTTGGAAAACTATGCTTATATGGATTATATATAAGTACATATGTGAACAACCATGTTAGATTTAATTGTTATAAGTTAATGCAAGTTAAAGAATTAAATCAAAAGCATGTAAAACACCCCTATTCTAGAAACGTTGACCGAAATCACTTCCATTTGGAAGTATAGGACCAAAAACTCATTTCCTAAAGCCGATTAAGGCCGAAATCTATATCTTGAAGAGTAAACAAGGTGATTTTCGGTCATGGTGGACCGAAATACCTTCCATGTTGGCCGGAAACTCTATTTTGGTGGGCTGATTTCGGTCATTTTGGCAGCAAACACCTTCAATTAGGCAGTAAACTCCTTAAATATCTTCATATCTTATCCTAATTCAGCTTCCCAATGTAACTTGATTCAGTTACCAACAAACATATCACATCACCTTCTCATAAGTTTCCCTCATATATAAGATATATAAAAGATCATTTCTTCATTTTTCACTTCCTGTAAATCGAATTCACCCTCATTCTCTCTCAAATAACTTAAGCTTTACAATCTAGAGAACTCTTCCAAGTTAGACTACAAGTTTTGTTGTAAGTTCTTTTCTTTTATCTCATAGCTATTAAACTAAGTATGACATATATACTTGCACTTTTCAGTCTTGGAATGTATAAGACTACAATTCAGCTTTATGTAAAATATAAGATTTTCTGGGATAAACACTCTCATTTTATAATCAAACAAATTACAAATCATTTTATAGAAAATATCGGATTTTCTGGAAATAAAGGTGATTTCATCTCAATGAATGACATACTTTTATTCATAGAAATGCTTATGAACTCACCAACTTAAATGTTGACACTTTTTCTCAAATAACTTGTATTCTCAGGAAACCAGTAAAACATGTTATCCACAACTTTTGAAGATTTGACGCTAAGGCATTAAATAAATCTTTTGACATCATATTGTAATTGACATTTTGAAACATGTAACGTATACAATGATGTAACTTTTTCAATTACGCATATGATGATTGCGTTTTCTTTCTTCACTATTCAATTATTATGATACTACTACACATGACGTCGTTTGTCCCTGAACGTTTTTGCCGTTCAGGTTTGGGGGTGTGACACAAGTGAACTTAAGGGTTAATGTTTTCGCTTCATCTGTAAAATTAATAGCCCATAAAACCTTTCAGTGGTATCAGAGCCATTGTTTCTATTGATCGTGCATAAAATTGAATGGATAAATAGTTAGGGTTTATCGAAAATAAACCCTATCCATTTGAAATTTTTGACCTGGATAGGGTTTCTTGAAACCCTAGCCTCCACCCCTTAATTATTATTTTAAATGACTTAAAATTTGAATAATTAAAAACTAATAAATGTGAAACCCTAATTTTCGAAAATTAGTAGGGTTTTTTATTAGGATTATATTTGAATTATTTTATTAATTGTTTAATAGAAAATAATTCTTTAATTCCTAAATGATTTAAATTAATTTAATTAAAAGTTTAATTCATATAGCTAATATTTCAACCTTGTATTTTGAAAAGTTTTAAAATACACCATATAAAATGACCGTATGTATACGGTAAAGTCAGCTGAATCACTAGTAAGCCTCATTCACAAATCCATGCTATAAATAGGGTATAAAGAAATGACCTATAAAATGACCGTTGAATTTGTGTCATTTTCATCCACCGCTCTCCTGTGTGGTGGAGGGTCGTTAGCTGAACGGGTTTGATATGACATAATCAGATTAAAAATATAATCTATAAAAGTATTAGAACCTTCTTTTAAAATCTCGCGCTAGTTACTTTAGGAAACATGTGAAAAGTATGCTAATCCATGAAAACACACATCAATCTTTATTAGTCGTTAGTGAAGCATGTGTCGTTAATCGGCACACTAATTTGGGACTATAAAGTTGACATGATCGCACAAATAGAAATTATCATTGTTAATGGAGTGTATATGGTTTATCGACACATTAATTTGAGATGATAAATGACATCGAGGTTGTCCAGCGTGTTTGCATGGTTATTCACATCTTGTGTGTGATCATCGATATCCTACAAATAGATGAGCATAATCTTAGATTAAACATGCCATTGATAAGATTTAATGAATCTCAAAAGATCTAGGAATTGCATGTTAGATTGAAATTGGTAAATTGTCTTGCGTACCTTTATAAATTCACAATAAGACTACAACATCCCTCTTCTTGATTGTGAATTGTATTTTGGTTCCTAGTCTTAAATAATTATTTTGGTTAAAATATTAAGGATTTGTGTCAAATAACTAAAAAATTTTCTCTTAATACAAATTTCTACTTCGAATGATGCTACTACTACTCAAACATCCACTTACAACTCAAACTTCACTCTGCTATCGATCTTATCAAAAGAGGTTCATTCGGGAGATGGAGGCATGTCATGAGGTGTCGGTTTCCATGGTCTCTGATAGGAATGTTTGGTTTACTTCCAGGTTTTGGAAGAGGTTCCATGAGGAGTTGGGTACTCGTCTGCATTTTAGCACGAATTTCCACCCCCAGACTAATGGTCAGAATGAGCGAACTATCCAGACTTTGGAGGATATGTTGCGGGCATGCATTCTGTATTTTGGCGGTAGTTGGGATACATATCTTCCTTTGGTGGATTTTTCATATAACAACAGTTATCATGCCAATATTGATCGACCTCCTTTTGATATGCTCTATGGGAGGAAGTGTAGGACCCCGATTTGTTGGGGAGAGGTCGGTCATCGGATCATGGGGAGTACTGAGGTGGTACTCAAGATGACGGAGATGATTCAATAGGTTCACAGCAGACTTTAGACAACTTAGATCCAGTAGAAGAGTTACGATGATAGATGTCGGCCAGACTTGGAGTTCCAAGTTAGGGACACGGTTCTCCTAAAGGTGTCATCTTATTCAGGAAGTGGGGTAAGCTGGACCCCAAGTAAATTGGTCCTTTTAGGGTTTTAGCTCGGGTGGACAGGGTGGTGTATCGTTCGAATCTTCCGGAGGAGCTTAGTCAGATTCAAATCACTTTTCATGTCTCTCAACTGCGGAAGTGTTTGATTGATGATTATGCAGTGGTTCCATTAGAGGATATTCAGGTGGATGACTGCCTTAATTACATTAAGAGACCGATGGAGATCCTTGACCGGAAGACAAAAACCTTGAGGAACAAGGTTGTGGGATTGGTGAAGGTGAAGTGGTAGGACCGAAAGGGTTCTGAGTGAACATGAGAGCTCGAGGAAGAGATGAGGGATCATTACCCAACATTGTTTGTGGCATCGGACTTCGAGGACGAAGTTTGATTCAAGTGGGGGGGAAATTGTAACGCCCAATTTGTCTGGTAAACTATAAGCAAAACCATCTCATTTATTTTTTTGACTTGCACCCAAGTACGTTGGGAATACATATGGTACGACAGGCGTACTCCAATGCATGCATGAGGCAGGGTGTTCCCGTGGTACGATAGGCGTAATCTTGCGTACGCGGACGTACGTGAGTCAGGGGAAAACCATAAATTTTAGGATTTTCACCCTATTAAAATACATTAAGCCCCCCAAACCTTCACCTTATCAGCTTCCATTTCCTTTTTGAGCTAACCTCAAAACCCTAATTCATTTCCCAAGAACTTGACTGTGTGGTGCATATAGAAGAGGAATAAGACTTGTAGAAAAGCCTTGGACAAGAAGGAGCTTGTAGATCTAGAGATTTCTTACCCATTTCAACTTATTGGAGGTATAAAGTCTGAAACTTGTTCATCCTATTCCTAGATACAAGTTTGGGGAAGAAGTTAGCATATTTTGGTCCCATGGATGAACACTTGTGAGTAAATGCTACTCTTGATGTTATGAGACCTCCCTTTTTTTGTTTTGAGGTCTGTGATCCATAAAGCTTGTATCTTGATGGTTTTAGATCAACCGTGCATGATTTTGTGAACATTTAATGGAAGTAGAATGCTAAATCTATGACTTGAGTCCCATTAAGGCATGCAAGGGAATAAAGTTGCCAACTTTATTGTTTAGGACGTCATTAGCAGGCTAGATTTGAAGTTAAACGTTAGGACTTAACTGGTTAAGACCTTAAAAGCAAGATTTGGCCAACTGGGGCGTATGCTGGGCGTATATGGGTGTACGTTGCGTCTATGGACTTAGGGTCCCGACATTACAAAGCTCTTGAGTACACCGGACATACTGATGGTACGCTTAGCGTACTCAACAGAGAAGTTTTTGGGCCTTTTTGGACTTGGGCCCATAGTGGGCATGGAATATCTTTTGGGCCTTGGGCTAGTTTGGATTTGGGCGTTGGTGTGTTAGGCCCAATAAGGCAAGGATTAAACAACCTTTTTACCCTTGAAGTCGGGGTTCAGGATTTAGACTCTCGAGTAGGGTTATTGACCTAATTGCTAATTATGATTCTTTTATTTGTGAGTTAGTGAGAGGACTTCACGATTCGGCAGCCTGAGTTTGATTTGTATCTTCAGTCTGAGGTGAGTTTCCTCCACTGTATTGTGGGTCGAAGGCACCAATGTCGACCCACTAGATTATGCTAGTAGGATGATAGTTGTCTTTGTGACAATTTCAAGTTATGTCTGTTTATGCCTGTTGTCTTCATGAATTTCGTTGATATGATTGTATACTTATTTGTAGGGGTGAAACAGACCTAGTACCAGTTGAAAGATACCGAAGGGGGTGAAATAGATCTAGTACCGGTTGAAAGATACCGAAGGGGGTGAAATAGACCCAATATCGGTTGAAAGATATCGAAGGGGGTGAAATAGATCCAGTATCGGTTGAAAGATATCGAATGGGGTGAAATAGACCCAATTATGTTTGACTGTTATGCATGTATGGTATGTGGTATTTTGGGGGAGCTCACTAAGCTTTGTGCTTAAAGTTTTTAGTTATGTTTCAGGTATTTCCAGCTCGAAAGGGAAGGGCCCCGACTTGAATGCACCGCATTCGCCCATGTTTTCCGCATTATGTGATTTTGGGATTTGTACTCTGATATTATTCCACTATGATATACTTTTGGTTGTTTTTACATAATTACCGGATGTTTTGTAATGAATTAAAAATGAGATTTTTGTCTAAAATTTTTGGGATGTTACATTAGGATTGGCGACGATCGAAAGTGGTAGAAGCAGCCGACTAGAGTTGGCTATGATATTGAGTTTAACTTGGTAATTATATTGTAATCTATTGTATTGATAATGGATTACATGGGTATATATAATTTAAATAATTTCACATTGCATCCTCCTATAATACATGAATAAATAACTGTCTAATATTGCTCAAGAAATCGACCCAAAACACCATCTCTAACGAGCTAATTTAATAGGCAATTATCATGACCTTTTTCTCGGTAATTTGAAAAGGGAAAATGACTTAGGAGGGTAACTACCTCTTATCCGTGTTCACATATTGGCAACTTCTTCTTTTTTGTACATAATAAAGCAACTAACTTGTTTTAACTGTTTAAATTACACCAATATTACCAGCTAATACCTGTTTTAACCGGTAACTCAAAAGGAAAATGACTTAGGAGGGTAACTACCTCTTATTCATGTTCACATATTGGCAACTTCTTATTTTTTGTACATAAGAAAGCAACTAACTTGTTTTAACTGTGTAACATCCCAAAAATCATGACCAAAAATTTCGTTTTTAATTTAATACTAAAACAATAATTGTCAAAGCATTAATTTAATACTCCGGCATTGGGCCTCACCCGACATTAGGCCCCGCCTGACATCGAGCCCCGCTCGGTATACAGAACTGTCTCTCTTAGGCCCCGCGTGTCTCCGGGCCCCGCCCACTAAACACATACAATCATATAACATGCTAACACATAAAGAAACATACTCTACTATATCCCTGTCCTAAGAAAAATACTCTGCTAATAATGAGATATGGAACTTCGTCCGTACTCAGCTAGTTCCAGCCAAGACTTCAGCAGTGCAATGTGAGTCTCCTGAATGTGTGAATGGGTCTAAGGCCACAATGCCAGCCAATGTAGTCTATGAGTAGGAAGACCCGGGGGTTAGCCCTATGCATTGTATGCTAGTATGTTATTCCAGACCAAGGTCTGATGTCGGGCGGGTGCCCGAGGAATGTTTGCATGTTAGATTATACTTGTTGTCTGTGTGATACTTGTATGTGCCTGGTAGAGAGGTGAGTGTGGGCGAGGTCCCGTATCTAATCACTAGCTGAGTATGGACGATGTTTCGTATCTCATTATTAGCAGAGTATGTTTCTTAGGACAGTGATACAGTAGAGTATGTTTCTTTATGTGTTAGCATGTTATATGATTATATGTGTTTAGCGGGCAGGGCCGGAGACAGGCATGGCCTAAGAGAGACAGATTTGTATACCGAGTGGGGCTCGATGCCAGGCGGGGCCTGATGTCGGGTAGGGCCCGATGTTGGAGTATTAAATTAATGGTTTGACAATTATGATTTTAGTATTAAATTAAAAACGAAATTTTTGGTCATGATTTTTGGGATATTACACAGTTAAAACAAGTTAGTTGCTTTCTTATGTACAAAAAATAAGAAGTTGGCAATATGTGAACACGGATAAGAGGTAGTTACCCTCCTAAGTCATTTTTCCTTTGAGTTACCTGTTTTAGCCGGTAATATTGGTGTAATTTAAACAGTTAAAACAAGTTAGTTGTTTTATTATGTACAAAAAAGAAGAAGTTGCCAATTTGTGAACACGAATAAGAGGTAGTTATCCTCCTAAGTCATTTTCTCATTTGAAAATTGAGAAATCGTCAAGTTCATAATAAAGGAGACAAACCAGTCGAATTATTGGTGAGCGAAGTCCAATTTCTACATTATTTCTTTATCGGTTAAAGGAAAAGAATGACATAAGGTGGAACAAATGGTGTTGTGATCCGATAGTTAAATGCAAAAATAAGATTTTTGGATTGTAATTTTTTTGTGACCCGATAGTTAAATGCAAAAATAAGATTTTTGGATTGTAATTTTTTTTTGTGATCCGATAGTTAAATGCAAAAATAAGATTTTTGGAGTGTAATTTTGTTATTTTGATTTTTTTTTTTCTAGCTTGCTTGTTGCTTGGTAGGTTCTTAACACTATGGCTTGCCATTTCCATTTTTTTACTCTATCGTTCTTTATGAAAAAAGAACTAAACACATGATCAAATTTATGATCTACTCTATCGTTCCATATTCATTTTTTTAACTGCGAAATAGCCCCAGCAAGAAGCTAGATGGCAAATAAGGGAACATGAAGAAAGTTTAAAAAGGTCCTTATATTCATTTCAGGAGTACGGTTTCAGTTTCTAGACAAAATTGTAAAATGGTCCCCGTGGTTGTTACAATTATGCGGTTTTGGTCTAAATATGTTTTGTGGTGCATCAATAGTCCAATTTTGGATACCTTGTACGGATTTGGTCCTTATGATGTTAACTTTAAAAATTTGACTGTTAACTTTTTTAAAATGACTATTTCACCCCCATAGACCATTTCTACAATTGAGTATTTTTACCAAACCATAGAGACAATTTCTGCATATCATCTTTTTAACTTTATTGAAGTATTATATATTTATTTTTTTAATTAATTTTTAAATTTTTTTTTATTAGATTATTATATATTAATAAATATTATTTTTAATATATAATATTTAATACATTAATAATATTTTTTATTGAAGTATTGATTTCTTTTAATTAATTCCTTTTTAATTTCTTTTTTATTGGATTAATTCTTTTTATTGGATTATTATATATTAATAAATATTAATTTTAATATTATATATATATATATATATATATATATATATATATATATATATATATATATATATATATATTAATGAATATTACTTTATGAGATTACTAACTTCTTATAGTTATTTTTTTAATTTCTATTGTATTAATTTTTTTTCGGATCAAGTTTGAGTCATAGTGTGGACAAAACCATAATTTTCGAACTGAGTGATCGTGGTGGTGTTGTCCAAAAAATGTTATCGTCTGGAATAACCATTCCGGACGAAGTGGTTATTTTTGCTAAAAAAATTGATTATTTTCTTCAAATACACATTAAAATTTTGTTAGATTACTTAATATCTTGTTTATTAATGTACAATAATTCAAATAAATATTAAAAAAATAATTATAAATATCAGTATTCCAATAAAATAATATTGTTTAATATATTAATATTATATATTTAAAATAATATGTATTTGTATATTACAATTAAAAAAAAAGAATTAATATAATAAAAAAAAGTTTTAAAAAAAGAATTTAACTAAAACAAACTAATCCAACAAAATTTCAAGAACAAGACCCAAAATCCCACCTCATCTAATTTTATTTGAATATATCACAGATAATATATTTTGGACAACATCATTACTATCACTTGGTCCGAAAATGATGATTTTGTTCAAAATATGTCTCAAAACTCGACAAAAAAGAATTAATAAAATAGAAATTACAAAAAATCATTAAAAAAGTTAATAATCCCATAAAGTAATACTCTTTAACATATATAAATATTTAATATTAAAAATAATATTTATTAATATATAATAATCTAATAAATAAGAAATAATCCAAAAAAAAAAAATTTAATTAAAAAAATCAATACTCTAATAAAATAATATTATTAATATATTAAATATTTAATATTAAAAATAATATTTATTAATATATAATAATCCAATAAAAAAGAATTAATCCAATAAAAAGAAATTAAAAAAAAAACTAATATATAATACTTAAAAAGAAGATATGCAGAAATGGTCCATATGGTTTGGTAAAAAGACTCAATTGCAGAAATGATCACTGAGGATAAAATACTAAATTTAAAGAACTTAACAGTCAACCTGTTAAAATTAACAATATAAGGACCAAATACGCACAAGATATCCAAAATTAGACCGCTGGTGGACCACTAAACATTTTTCGACCAAAACCGTATAATTTTAACAACCACAATTACCGTTTTTGTAATTTTATCTGGTTTCTAATATACAAATCAATTAAAAATATATTTTTTCTCTAAAAATGTACAAAAAAAATTATTCGAGGTTTACGAAGGGGAAAATATTTTTTGTACCGTTGCACAACGTCAGGTAACTTTGATTTCGTAGTCAATTTCCGCTTTGACTTCAAAATTCAACGGCCTAGATCACTCCGATTTGCCGCCAAATATATGAGAGTGGGTCCCACATGATCACTGTCGTTTGGCTCGCTACTTGCGCTTTGTTCTTTTTTTCCAGACCTTTCGCTTTAACGCCGTTTGTTTCCGTCGTTTTCCAAAACACAGGAACAAAGCTTCTCAAAATCAGGCAGCGACTTTTCCATTCAATGCATGTAACACAAAGCAATTCAAAATATCATAATATATCTTTTGAATTTAATTTAAATAATTGAATAAAGATTGGGTAAAAGTCAATTCAAACCAACACATTAAACAGTCAAATCAAATTAGAATCAATTTTATTGGGTTTTATTTAGATTCTTATTAATAAAAACCAATTTCATATCAATTATTATTAAAGGCGTTGAATAAAACTATTTGTAATTGGAAGTTATAGCTTTTGTTTTTACAAGTGTTCCATAAAAATAATTGAAAATATTTAAAATTAGATAAGAATACTTATATAAAACACACCATTGTCCATTGATTTAAAAAAAATTAAGTCAATTTATAAAATTATAAAAAAGTATTTTGTTAAGTGATCATTAAAATAGTTTTTAAATTTGAAGTTTTTGTTTTAGTTAAAAATTAGAAGCTCGTACATTGGAATAATTTTTTTCATAAAAACTAAAAACTTTCAAATCTAAGTGACAAACATGCCTTTAAAATTGAAATGATGTAATTTTAAGTATATTAATATATACATTTCATATAACAAACTCAAGTTTATTAATTGTCGCATACACGTTAGTTTTGAATTTTGATTACATTACCTTTATTATTTATGTAAAAATGATATCAATAACGAAAGTGTTTATTTATACTTTAACAAAAAGTTATATTTTTCACATCCTCTTAGCAAACTTACGAAACAAATAATTACAATAAATAATAATATAAACTCACATTAAATAATTATAAAAGAAAACTTATATTTTTCACTAAATTTGCATCATAATTGACTCTCATTATCATTTCATTTCAAAATATTTTCTTAATTTAGATATCTAATGTACAAATTTGTCTATGATCCTCGTTGGCGTATTACTATAAGGCGTCAATCATGATAAAATAATATAGTTTGAAAACTTGAAATCATGTTGAAAGTTGTATTATAATATTATACAAAAACAAATATAATTTATTATAAACATTGTTGCCACCTATATTTGTATTATTTTTACTCAATACACATGCAAATCTGAATTTATGCTCCCTCTTGTTCTTGGTGGGCCCATTACCTGCCATGTGTTAATCATTATCCATTATATCCAATTAAAACAACAAAAATTCTATATAAAGGTATGGTTAAAATTCATCTACAACAAAATATTCCTGTTTAATTCAATACTAAATTGTAAATATGTACGTCGATAATATATGTTTTTTAAGTTTAACTTAATAGCTCGTTATTATTAAACAGCAAACTATTAAAAACAATTAACTATATAAAGAATGAGAAATTATAGATTTTAAAACAATGAGTGTTCTTAAATTAACATATTTTATTTCTAACAATATTTGAACGATGAATGATATATTTCTACTAACTTTTATACCGTTGAAGTACAAGTCATTTTTTATTTTAAATAATACAGTAAATACTTAATTAATGTTTACTATAAATATTGGTTAAAAATTATTAAATGTATAGTTAATCGAAATCTTTGTCGTACCTTAAATATCAGCTACATTCCTTATTGTTTTGTTGCTAGTTGCTACCCTACACCACCTTGTAGCTAAAATACCACACACGATAATGTTGCAATTGAAACTTTTTGGACAAACGATATATATTTTAATTTTTTATTTAGAGGCTTTTTAGGATATTCTTTTAAACTTTCCAATTAGTAGTTTTATAGTTTATAGCTATCACCCTTGATGCTATATATATATATATATATATATATATATATATATATATATATATATATATATATATATATATATATATATATATATATATATATATATATATATATATATATTTTATGTATTGATTACTATGCCAACTAAATATTTTTCGAAATTCATTTGTTGTTTGAAAAAGAGCCTTCATAAATTACAATTGTATATACAAAAAGTCGAACATAATGCACCATTTTGATATTATCTTTGAAGTTCAAAGCTTTTTATGCTACTAAAAAGACACAACATCATGCCATTTTTGAAAAAGCATAATGAGTGAACCACGACATTACACCATTTCTAAGGTTTTATATTTTGGGAAAAAATTGACATTAGCTTTACGCATCAATACTTTTTCTAAAACAATAATCTTTTCAGTATTTCAGTCTAAAAGCAAAAACCATGTCATATAAGCATACAAGATAATTAATGATATTCACAATATATTAGTTTTCTCTACAATTTAAATAACAAAAAAAAACATTTAGGTTAAGCGTATAGCATTTTAAAGCTTTTAACTTATGATTTTTATCTAATTTTATATTTTTAAAAACTAACAGAATATTTCTATATAAACAAAAAATATGAAAAACCTTTGAAATAATAATACAATAAATAAAATATAAACAAAAAGATATTGTAAAATAGAAAAAAAAAAAAAAAAAAAAAAAAAAACATTAAATTCTATACACCAAAACATAAGTGTCTAAACATGATTCTCTCAGTACATGTTCATCTTTCTTTCTACTTTTACTGCTACATGACCCATCGATTACATCAGTTGATAGTCTGTGAGTACTCGGAAAGAGTTCCCCCTTCTTCTTCCTCCTCATTACTCACAGATTACTCCTAGAATCCCGAATATATCCATTGATTTCATCTCTGATGCTCCAGGATCTCCAAATGCTTTACAACTTCTTCAATCTTTAGCTAATACCTGTTATTTGCTCCAAATTCATCAGCTATAGATCTTTGGAGTCATTCAACAATGGATTGTTCACTTCAGAAACATACCCAGATGCTCAAGTTCATCCCACTGTTTCTTTTCCTTTTGCAATTGCAAACACTCTGTTCTGCATATCCGACGCCATTAAACTGCACAGAGACATCTCGGTTATGCACTTCCTTCTTAGCTTTCTCACCGTCCCCGAATCAAACCCTAGACGTGATTATGAGCATGTTTGACGTCTTCCCTCACGACGTTACGGTTGAAGGTTACGGCCGTAACTATGTTTTTGTTCGGAAGAACTGTTCATGTGCTAATTCGCCAGTTCATAGCTACTTGACGAATACTACCTACACGGTGAGGGAAACCGGCGGATCTGTTCATGATATCGTGATTGACGCCTATGGCGGATTAGCGTATCTGTCGAATTTCTCCCGGCCGGCGCGTACAGGCGCGGTGGTTTCGTTGCAGCTGTTTTGCGGATGTTCCAGTGGACTATGGAATTACTTGATGAGTTATGTGGTGAAGGAAGGAGATAGCATTGAATTGTTAGCTAGCAGGTTTGGTGTTAGTATGGATAGCATCGAATCCATTAACGGAATCGATAATCCCGATAACATCACCATTGGTGCACTTTATTACATACCATTGAATTCAGGTTGGTTTACTATTTCCACCATATTAATTGCGTTTGCAGGAATAAAACCATTGATGCATGTTTGATTTGATTTTATAGTTCCTGGAGATCCCTATCCTGTAGAAACTACCTCTCCCCCTTCTCCTTCTCCATCACCTTCTCTTTCTGGCAATGTTACAGGTAAAAAAACATTCAGACTAATCGACTAATAACAAACAGACTGATGGACTAATACTGTAGCTTTTATGCAGTTGAGCGAACAGATCATAAGAGCGATGTAAAACATTGGTGGATCATAGGGAGTTTGGGTGTTGCTTTGGCTCTAATCATAGCAACTGTTCTTTTTGTTTGTTTGAGATCATCAATTTGTAATCATTTAAACGATCCTGAAGATGAAAGGGTATCACATAAGTTCCACATATTACGAAGATCAAGCATCTGGTGTGGATCAGGGAGACTCTGCTGCAAATCCGATGACTGGAGACAACAAACCATTGATGCATCAAGCGATCGCCATACCAACATTCCAAAAGGTTCCCACTTATTACAATCCAGTGATCCACCTTTTGTTCATAAAAGTTTCTTGAATTCGTGATAACTTTTTATGTGATTCTGTGATCTTGTTTTGTAATTTCAGTAATTGGGACAGATGTGTTTGATGTAGAGAAGCCTATTGTGTTCATATATGAAGAAATCTTATCATGTACAGATGGTTTCTCTGAATCAAACCTTGTAGGCCATGGAACCTATGGATCTGTGTACTATGGTTTACTTCGTGAACAAGAAGTTGCTGTGAAAAAGATGACTGCAACAAAAACTAAAGAGTTCATAGCAGAAATGAAAGTTTTGTGCAAAGTTCATCATACAAATTTGGTAAAACAATTTATCTTTTCCTTGTTTATTTCATCATCAAAAGTCAAAAGTCAAAACCATTTTCTAACACTATTGAGTGTGTGTGGTTTTGTTGTTGTCAAGGTAGAACTTATTGGTTATGCAGCTAGTGATGATGAACTCTTCCTCGTTTATGAATATGCTCAAAAGGGTTCACTTGGAAGTCACTTGCATGATCCTCAAAACAAGGGTAATTTCGTAAATACTAAATTACTAATATTCTTAAAAAAGTAACTCATGAAATTATTTAATATAAACAAGTGTAGGTCATCCAGCATTATCTTGGATTATGAGAGTTCAAATTGCACTTGACACTGCAAGAGGGTTGGAATACATACATGAACACACTAAGCCTCATTATGTTCATAGAGATATTAAAACAAGTAATATTTTACTGGATTCTGCCTTCAAAGCCAAGGTAATTTTTTAAATTTTATAATGAGAATATATATATATATATATATATATATATATATATATATATATATATATATATATATATATATATATATATATATATATATATATATATATATATATATATATATATATATATATATTTTATATTATTTAGTAGATTAAAAAGAAGTTTGGTTTGAATAGATTTCGGATTTTGGGTTGGCAAAACTTGTTGGAATAACTAATGATGGAGAAGCTTCTGCTACAAGAGTGGTTGGAACTTTTGGTTATTTAGCTCCAGAGTAAGATGCTGTTTCCTTTTTAATTTTTAATTTTATTTATTTATTTATTTATTTATTTATTTTGTTGTGGTTGTTTATGATTCTCCAAAATAAACAATCAAGTGTTATTCAGTGTTACTTCTAGACAGACAGAAGGGTAAAATGGTCATTTAGTAAAAAAAAACAAACAATCTTTGTTTATAGACATTTACTCCATACATACATCATTTATTACTTCTAGATAGACAGAAGGGTAAAATGGTCATTTTCTACACTGTGCTTTTAGTAAATAAAAAACAATCTTTGTTTATAAAAACTTACCTCCAAACATACATCATTTATTACTTCTAGACCGATAAAAGGGTAAAATGGTCATCTTTGATACTGTTCATTTAGTCCAAAAAAAGAAACAATCTTTGTTTATAAACACTTACTCAAAACATACATCATTTATTTACTTCTAGACAGACAAAAGGGTAAAATGGTCATTTTCCACATTGTTCATTTAGTAAAAAAAAAAAAAAGAAAAGAAACAATCTTCGCTTATAAACACTTACTCCAAAAATACATCATTTATTACTTCTATACAGACAGAAGGGTAAAATGGTCATTTTCCACACTGTTCATTTAGTCAAGAAAGAAGAAGAAATGAAACAATCTTTGTTTTATAAACACTTACTCCAAACATACATCATTTATTACTTCTAGACAAACAGAAGGGCAAAATGGTCATTTTTCCACACTGTTCATTTAGTCAAAAAAAAAAAAAATCTTTGTTTATAAACACTTACTTGAAACATAAAATGATATTATGATGAATGACAGATACTTGAGGGATGGAAGGGCTACAACAAAGAGTGATGTATATGCATTTGGTGTTGTTCTTTTTGAACTAATATCAGGAAAAGAAGCCATTACACGAACCGAAGCTGTTACAAAAAATTCAGAGAGACGTTCATTAGCATCCATTGTAAGCCTTATTTATTTTTAAAAAAAAATGAAATTATTCCTGTATTTCATGTTCTAAATAAATCATTCTAAATAATATTACAGATGTTAGGAGCTCTTAAGAACTCTCCGGATTCCATGCGTATGTCAGGGTTAAAAGATCACATAGATCCTAATCTCTTGGATTTATTTCCTCATGATTGTGTTTTCAAGGTAAACCTTAAAAAAAAAAAAAAAAAAAAAAAAAAAAAAAAAAAAAAAAAAAAAGAAGATTAAAAGTTTGAAACTGATCTGTTTAAATATAATTATAATATATGGTTTGAATGATGTAGATGGCAATGGTGGCAAAACAATGTGTGGAGGAGGATCCAATATTGAGACCAGATATTAAGCAAGTTGTTATATCACTTTCACAAATACTTTTATCATCGGTTGAGTGGGAGGCTACACTCGCCGGAAACAGCCAGGTCTTTAGCGGCCTTGTTCAAGGCCGCTAATATCACCGCCCGCGCATCTTTCACTTCATTTGGCAGTTGTTACTTGGTAAATACTTGCATTTTCATAGATGGTTTGGTGTAGTAGTAGTTGTAGTAATGAGGCTGAGTGTTTATACTTTATACGTACGCATTTGCATTTATATTTATATTTATTTATTTATTTGTCCCATTATGTTCGCTTTTGTTGTGAAAATTTCTTGTAATGTAAAGATGAATTGTCATGTATCACAAAAGATCGGGATTATGTAAAAGCAGATTGAAGAACATGATAGTTTGGTCAAATCGTGTACATATTATGGGAACCAAATAACTTCTATTTGATTTGATGATGACAAAACAGAAATGAAATAAATAACAAAATAATTCATGTCCGATTCGGGATCTTTTTGTACTTTTTTATTTTTCCATGTTTGGTAAGTGATTCATATCTCATAAAAAGGGAAAAGAAAATACATATTACAACGTTTATTGATTTGGAATACAATGTCCATAGACGTGTTGTACTTCTGAGCATCATATAAAATTTTTGCTTTACCATAAGTAAATACGGATCATTTATTGGTTTGGGATACAATGTCAAGATATGTGTTAGTATTTTGAGCATAATGTCATGAGCCCACCTTTACAATTTACGTACCGCAGAAGAAGGAATAAGGCAAATCCACTAACGGTCGGGACCACACCAGACAACAAGGACTCTACACACCCTAGTGGGGACCAAGAGCAAATCAGGAATTGATCTCAGAGGATCTTCTGTGGGTATTTAAGTTAGTGAAGTGGTCAGTAGAGGCAATGAGAATTTTTGTGTAAATTGTCATTCTGGAGATAGTTAGCGTCTCGAAGGCTAACAATTGATTGTTCTTTTCATTTTTAATCAAGAAATCATTCGAGACTTGTTCATTTATGTGTTTGTGATAGTTATTGTGAGTGAATCCATAACAACTGGTATCAGAGCATTCACCTGGGGAGATGGCGGGAGAGAAGACTGGGAAGGAAACCGGGGGAGCTCAACTCAAAAGACTTGAATCCTTGGAGACGGAGCTTGGGGTCTTGTATGATCGACTAGAGAGTCAAGACAATCAGATCCACCAACAGGCAGACTCCTTGGTTTTTATACATGAGAAAATCGATCAAAACCAGTCCAAGATGGACCAACGATTTGAGGAAGTTCTCGGAGCCATCACGAAGATTCAGAGAAACCTCAACACCACTGGGAAGGGGGCTATGGGAGAAGAGACCACCAGTATTCCGGTCTTGACGACGGAGGAAACCCCACGAAGCTACATTGGAACTTCTCGCCACGACATCGGAGGATCAAGGAACGGAAACAGTGGAGGAGAAGGTTCCAACTGGAGATACCGGAAGTTGGACATGCCCTTGTTCGACGGTGAAAATCCCAATGAGCGGATCTTGAGAACGGAGCGGTATTTCAATTTCTACAGGCTCTCCGAAGGAGATAAGATGGAGGCAGCCATAGTGGCCCGTAAAGCCGATGCCCTGTTATGGTTCCAATAAGAACATCAACGCCAGCCAGTAACCAGGTGGAGTGAATTGAAATCACTGCACCTTCGACAATTCCGGCCGCGACATGCAGGTACGCTCTATCAGCAATGGTTAGCCCTAAGCCAAACCGGGTCCCTCCATGAGTACCAAAGGACCTTTATTGAACTACTTGCCCCACTCACTAACATTTCGGATGACATTATCATGGGTCAATTTATCTGTAACACTCTAAAAATTTCAACCAATTTAAACTTTTCAAAATCAACCCAGTTTCATAAAGTTATTACAAAAAGGTTTTCGATACAATTATTATCAGAGTCTTCCCAGAACCACATCGTAAAACAAAATCATGATGAGCGGTACGATCACGCCTTTGCCTTGCCACAGTTTCCTGAAGAACCTAAAAAAAACATTAAACCACAACTGTAAGCCCGAAAGCTTAGTGAGATACCCCCAAAATACCCACCACACATACGCCCTTCCGGTCCAAAACATAGTGCCTTCCGGCCCATAACATAATAGCATACATATCATAACAGAACACAGAACATACATGCACTTCGGGTCTACTGTGAGACTGGTCCGCCGCACCGGCCAACAGTCCACCTGGTCCACTCTCCGAGTCTAGCCATATACATCGAGTCTACAGTGTGATTGGTCCGCCCGCACCGTGCCTTCAATCCACCTGGTCCACTCTCTGAGTCTACAGTATGACTGGTCCGCCCGCACCGGGCCTTCAGTCGGTCTGGTCCACTCTCCTAGCCTCGGCACGTCTGGTCCGCCCTCTTGGGGGCCTGCAGCCTATCCGGACCGCTCGCTGGGCCTTCGGGATAACCGGTCCGCCCTGGGTATGTTGGCCTACAGCACAAAGCAGGACCCGCCTCAACCCAAACCTCAGTCTAAAAACCATGTGCACATAAACAATTAATCATATAACAATTCACATTCAATCAAGCCGATCTAGCATATCACATAACATATTATCATCCTAACCAGGATACCGACCTAACCGGTCACTAGCATAACATTGACCTATATACCAGGATACCGACCTAAACCAGGTCTCTAACATATACCATCCTAACTACCAGGATGCAAACATATCAAAGCAATAACATAACAACAATACCCGGATCACAATCCGATAAAGGGCCGGCCTTGGTGCCTAGACCCTGTTGATATAGTGAGGATAACTTACCTCGCAACTGCCGACTGAAAAGATAAGACCAAGATGCTCCGACCACTGACACGATCTCCACCACTACCCGACACCAACACTGAACTCAAACAAAAGCCAACAATTACCAAAATGCCCCTGGAAGTCAACTGGTCAACCCTTGGTCAAAGTCAAAGTCAACCTCCTGACTGACTCTACTCGCCGAGTCAACCCGATGACTCGCCGAGTCCCCATGCTCAGAACTTCCCCAAACCGCGACTCAACTTGCCAAGTCACCCCGAGACTTGCCGAGTCCCACGACTCTGAGTCCCCTCGCACTCAACTCACCGAATCCTCCCTTGACTCACTGATTTATGGCTCAACCAGAAGAAGTTAGAACCTCGCGACCAGACTCACCGAGTCGAAGAACAGACTCGCCGAGTTCAAGGCTATCTTCAACCTACTCGCCGAGTTGTTCTTCCAACTCGCCGAGTTCCTGACCATCTTCAAGCAACTCGCCGAGTGCCTCTAGATCTTAACCCATACAGAAGCCTTTCAGGCCATGCAGTTTATCCAAACCATGGATCTACCCTTCTATAGCCCATCCATCACGTAAAGTGGCAAACTTTACGTGAATCCAAGGAGATCTAGGCATTTTACACTCTAGGGCTAGGGTTTGGGACAAGATGGCTTCACCAAACACCCAAGAACAGGGACTTTAATGCACTCTAGACCTTCTCCATTCCAGATCTGAGGTAGCAACCTCAGATCTAACCTCCAAACTTAAGATACCACAAACTAATTTTTCCAAATACTCCAAAATGATGAATCTAGATGAATAACAGCCCAAGCAACGAAATAATACCTCAAAAGGAAGTTCCAACTGAAGAGAAATCTGAATCTTAGCAAAGCCCCTTGCTCCAAGCCTCTTAACTCTCCAAGATCTCCTCCAAATCTCTTCTCCAAGGTTCAAATGCACTCAAATCCCTCACAAACACACCTTAGGGTTTTCTAGACTTCTAGAGAGGGTAAAGAGGTTGGAGAGAGGGTATAATGTCCTTTAAATAGGGCTCATCCTCCGAAATTAGGGTTTTCTCCATTCAGCACCTACTCGCCGAGTCCAGCTTCCGACTCGCCGAGTTGGCCACTTAACACGCGACCCAAGTCGCGACCCTACTCGCCAAGTCCACCCATGGACTCGCCGAGTTGCCATTCCACATTTACACTTTGAACCCTGAACTTGCACTCCTGAACTCGGGATGTTACATTATCAATGGGCTTAGGGAGGACTTGAGATCCGAGGTCCAACTATTTGAGCCCAGATCTATTGATCACGCCATGTCCATAGCCATAAAAGTTGAAGCAAAGCTCCGACCCACCCAGTCTAGAAAATCCAGTGCCGTTTCCGCCACAGCTCCGCCCAAATCATCACTGCTTATCACTCCGATCAAAACAACATACTTCTCCTCTAAAGGAACAACTCCACCTAATTTCCGATCAAGCGACCCCCGACCCACCGAAATTAGGCGATTAACTGATCAAGAACTTCAAAACAAAGAGGGATAAAGGAATATGTTACAGGTGCGATGATAAGTGGAACCTTGGACATCGTTGTAAGAAAAAGGAACTGAGTGTGTTGGTCATTCACGATGAAGATGGGCAGGAAGAAGAAGAACTCTCCCCTGAATTAGAGATGTTACCAACTAACGAAGGCCAGGAAGACACAGTTTTAGCGGGAATTTGCCTAAATTCCGTATTAGGGGTGTCAAAACCAAAAACCCTAAAACTCAGAGGGTGGTTACAGGATACTAAGGTGGTGGTCATGATCGATCTAGGGGCAACCCAAAATTTCTTATCTCTGACCCTCATTAACAAATTGCAAATTCCAGTCATGGCCACATCGGGGTTTGGAGTAATCCTTGGCACCAGGGAGTCGGTAGCAGGACGAGGCATATGCCAAGGGGTGTTAATTCACATTTAAGTGCTGGAGATTATGGAAGAATTCTTGCCATTAACATTGGGTAACTCTGATGTTATACTAGGAGTGCAATGGTTAGAGAAGCTCGGGGAAGTTACCACAAATTGGAAGACTCAGGTAATGAAATTTGTGGTCAACGGGCAAGGAATTACCTTACAAGGGGATCCTTCACTGGAACACACTAAGGTGTCCCTAAAGACGATGATACACAATATTAACTCCATGGGCGGAGGGTTGTTGGTGCAGTTTAACCAGGTGGAGTCTCAAGAACCATCCGTGTTGTCACCTGAAACCCCAGAATTCCTAAACGATGTCATCAAGCGGTTTGCAACGGTTTTTGAATGGAAGGGTGACCTTCCCCCTCATAGAGATCAGCAACACTCCATCATTCTCAAGGATGGAACAGAACCAATTTTGGTAAGACCTTACCGATACTCACATGATCAAAAGGCGGAGATTGAGAGATTGTTAGTGGAGATGTTGAAGTCGGAGGTTATTCGACCCTCTTGTAGTCCTTTTGCCAGACCAATCTTATTAGTTAAGAAAAAAAATGGGTCGTGGAGATTCTGCGTAGATTATCGAAGCTTGAACAAGGTGACGGTAAAGGACAAATTTCCGATACCGGTCATTGATGAGCTTTTAGACGAGTTGCATGGGTCCAAAAATTTTTCGAAATTGGATCTTAAATCCGGCTACCATCAAATTAGAATGAAGGAAGCAGATATCCCAAAAACAACGTTTCGTACACACAAAGGGCACTACGAATTTCTCATCATGCCCTTTGGGCTCACGAACGCCCCTGCCACGTTTCAGTCGGTGATGAATGACGTGTTCAAACCATATCTAAGAAGATTTGTATTAGTCTTCTTTGACGATATATTGGTCTACATCCCTGATGAGCACCATCACGTGGAACACTTAAGTTTAGTGTTAGAGTTACTCCACAAGCATCAGCTCTACGCAAACCCAGGTAAGTGTGAACTGGGGAAGCTACAGGTAGCATATCTTGGGCATGTGATCTCCTCACGTGGGGTGGCGATTGACAATGACAAGGTCAACGCCATCGAACGATGGCTAATTCCTACGAATTTACGGGATCTAAGAGGATTCTTGGGGCTAACGGGTTACTACAGAAAATTCATTTCAGGATACGCTAAGATTGCGGCCCCTCTCACCGATCAACTGAAGAAGGATAATTTTGGGTGGTCAATGGAGGCAACACGGTCATTTCAGGCTTTGAAGGAAGCATCTTAGTGATGCCTAATTTTACAAAACCATTTGTGGTGGAAACAGACGCATCCGGAGCAGGGATAGGGGCAGTTCTCACACAAGACAACCATCCAGTCGCTTTTTATAGCCAAGTTTTGGGGGTAAGGAACCAGATAAAATCCATCTATGAAAAGGAATTAATGGGAATAGTTTTAGCTGTAAAAAATGGCTTAAATATTTGATGGGTCGACACTTCATCATTCGTACCGATCAAAGGAGCCTCAATTATTTGATGGAACAACGCGAAGTTGGTCCTGAACACCAAAAGTGGATGTACAAATTACTCGGATTCGATTTTGAGATTCACTACAAACCGGGAGCAACGAATAAAGTGGCAGATGCCTTATCTCGCGAATTCATGGCTAGCCGGGAGTTGAGCAACATTACTTCATCTTGGTCATTACCCCTGGAATAGCTGCAGAAAGAGATTGAGAACGACACTTTCATCCAACAAGTAAAGCAGGACATTCTCAAGGAAGGGAAGACTCATGTGGGATACACGGTGATCAACAACAGACTTTTGTACAAGGGAAGGCTGGTTATCCCTCACAACTCTTCCTTGATTCCACTCCTTCTTAAGGAATTCCATGACTCCGCCTTAGGAGGGCATTCTGTGGAATTCAAGACGTATCAAAGGTTGGCGGAGGAGTGTTTTTGGTAGGAATGCGCAAGGCAGTCCAGAGACATGTGCTAGAGTGTATCGAATGCGCAACACAGAAAGCAGCCACGACACATCCAGTCGGGTTACTTCAACCCTTGCCAATTCTGAATAAAATTTGGGACGAATTATCCATGGATTTCATTGGAGGGTTGCCTAAGTCGCAAGGGTTGGACACCATTTTAGTGGTGGTTGACCGGTTGACAAAATATGCTCATTTTGTGGCGCTCAAACATCCCTTCACGACGGTATCTATTGCTGCAATATTTGTTAAGGAAGTGGTGCGTTTACACGGGTTTCCCTCATCTATCGTCTCGGACAGAGATAAGGTTTTCATGAGTATGTTTTGGCGGGAACTTTTTAGGCTCCAAGGGACAAGGTGGCTAAGAAGCACAGTATACCACCCGCAAACGAATGGCCAGACTGAGATTGTGAACAAGGTGGTCGAGATGTACCTTCGCTGCTTTATCCAAGGAAAACCCAAAACCTGGTCCCGATGGCTACCTTGGGTTGAATTTTGGTATAACACCTCGTTCCATACAACCATCAAGTGCACTCCGCTCAAGGCACTTTACGGAAGGGAACCCCTCGTCTCAATAGAATACAACAGGGCCAAACAGGGGTGTCCAGTGTGGAAGAACAATTGCTGGAAAGGGACGCAATCTTGGATGAACTTAAGGGATAGTTGTAACGGGCTCATCAGAAGATGAAGATGAATGCAGACAAGTGAAGAAGAGAAATCAAGTTTAGTGAAGGAGATTGGGTGTACTTGAAGCTCCAACCCTATAAGCAAAAGTTTGTTGTGCAACGACCCTTCCAGAAATTAGCTGCTCGTTACTATGGCCCTTTCCAGATCATCCATAAGATAGGAGAAGTGGCAAATAAATTACAGCTACCCGAGACTACTAAGATTCACCCGATATTTCACGTGTCTCAATTAAAGAAAGCCATTGGGGAGCAAACAACTCATCCCACCCTGCTGGCTCAACTCACAGAAGAATTGGAACTGAAGATGGAACCCGAGAGGATTTTGGGAGTGAGGAATGCAAACTCTAGGGAAGGTCAAAGGATGGAAGTGTTGGTGAAGTGGAAGGAGGCACCAGAGTTTGACTCCACCCGGGAAGCCTTTGAGAACATACAAAATTTGGTACCCAAATTTTGACCTTGAGGAAAAGGTCAATTCTTGGGGGCGGGGTAATGTCATGAACCCACCTCTACAATTTACATACCACAGAAGAAGGAATAAGTCAAATCCACTAACGGTCGGGACCACACCAGACAACAAGGACACTACACATCCTGGTGGGGACCAACGGCCAATCGGGAATTAATCTCAGAGGATCTTCTGTGGGTATTTAAGTTAGTGGAGTGGTCAGTAGAGGCAATGCGAATTTTTGTGTAAATTGTCATTCTGGAGATAGTTAGCGTCTCGAAGGCTAACAGTTGATTGTTCTTTTCATTTTTAATCAAGAAATCATTTGAGTCTTGTTCATTTTTGTGTTTGTGATAGTTATTGTGAGTGAATCCATAACATATAACCTTTTTTTTTTATAACCGCCCTACTCTTAAAGCATATTACATTTTAGACATTTTGAGTATTATATAAAGCATTTTAGATATTTTTTGAAATTTAAGAGGTACCAAACCTACTACATCATGTACAATCAATTTATGCTTACCATTCAATACACATATTACATTTGTATATTTAGTAGGTTGAAAATCTTAATTGGTATCAAATCTATAATCATTATATCATGGTGTTTGTGTATTTAGTAGGTTGAAAATCTTAAATACGGCTGAGATACGTTCCGGTGGTTTTCTTCACACCATAGGATTTTCCGGAGAGGTAATGATAAAAAAAATTGAAAAATACATTGTTTAAAACTAAAAGTAAAATGCTATAATAAACAAATAAATAGATAAACATCTGCGTTAAATTTATAAATTAAAATGGTTTCGGGACTACAAAAAATAACTTAAAATAGATTAAAAAAACGAATTGAATTTACAACCCAGCAAACCGGTCAAAGTTGTGAAACAAGTTAAGATGTTACGGTAATTAGAAGTTAACATTATGAATGAGTGGTTAATTGCAATTTACAAAGAAGTGACATATAAATGGATTTTTCAATGTTTGAGGATTGTAAAAACGAAAAAATTATAAATATTGTAACTTGGTTATACTTAAAGGTTTTTATGGTTTGATATGATAGCCGCAATGAAACTATTCACCGAAATAAATTAATCACTGTCCGAACATTATTTGTCGACGCTGCTTTGCGCGGGCACACGTCTAGTATATATATCAACCCATAAAATGTTTAGAATCTATACCTTGATTTGTAGGGTTCCTTTGCTGTACTAGATGTGATAAGAACAAATCATTGTTATCGGCAACCACATGAACGATGAAAACAATGTTTCTTGTGTTATTCCTTGTTCTTGTTCGTCGATCAGAGGGAACGCAAGGCACCACAAATTAGGAAGAAAGGAAAGATTAGTTAGAGTTTTCAGTATGCATAAATCCATAAGAGCTTCTCCAACCACATAACATAAAAATAGTGATTGTTTAATTTTAACATCAAAATGGTGATTCAACTCCAACCGACATCTATAATGGTATTTTTTAGAGGCCTCTATATTTGGCCTTCATATATTGGTGTTAAAGGGAAGCCAACACAAAAATGGTGTTAAATTTGAAGGTTTGTTGGGAGATTTTTGGCCTCCAAAATACAAAAATGATGATAAATAGAGGATGGTTGGAGTTGCTCTAACATGCATTCTTGTAAACCTAAACTTTTGGATGGAATGGATCTTAGGAAATCCTTTCAAACTCATCCATTTAAATAATCCAAATATATTTAATCAGTTGGTGTTAATTAATTAAATGGCTATTAAATAAATATTTTACTAGTTTATAACCCAGGTAACCATTGTTATAAAATTAATTAAACTTTTATAATAAAATTTTATAATTATTAATCAATTATTTTAAATAAGTCATTTTAAATAAATTATTTATTAAAAGATATATCAAAACTTTAAAGTTACTATAACTTCAAATTTAACATATAATTAGAAAATGTAAATTTGAATTTTGAAATGAATCTACTCTTAATAAAAACCTCTTCTAAAAAGCCACATGTCCATCTTTTAGAGCAGCCTTCTGTCACGTGGCATTCTCTCAAGCAATTCTGTTTATTTTTCCCGCCCAATTCATATCAAATCTGTAGCCAGCTGTTATGTTCTCCACTCGGTCTTTATCCGTTTCCTAATTTTTCTCAAATCACCAATACAATCACAATAAATTAGGAAATCCCTTCCGTGTATCTCTCCTAATTTACAGTTCTTATTTGTGTAGATAGTGTGTCGCCTGCAATTCTAATTGTTATGTTTTCTATCTCCCTTACATTATCATTGTGCTTCCTATGCGGCATTTTGCGTATGTGTTAAGATTTGTAGAAAGGGCAAATTAATGGACTATGAATACACACCTCCATATCTTATTCATTCTCTTCTCCGTGATACAGTTGATATGGTTCATGTTTTTCTAAGGTTTATTGACAACTACGTTATGATCTCATAATCGATCCTCCATCCACAATTAACAGAAGATAGTCAAAATCAGCAATCGGCATGGACAGATGACATGGAAATATGCAATGACCCACACTTTGCGTGCCCCTTTGATGTAGCAGTAATGACCCGCCTCCATGCTCGTCTCTTTGAGCAGGCAACAACTTTGGGTGATTGCAAAATTAGGGTTTGTGTCTTTGATGTGTAAAGGAGGTACATATTAAATTATTATTTGTATTTTTATGTAATTAGTTATAGGACCTTACAAAAAACGAGATATTCTGTTCACTAATGCCTTTTGTTTATTCCTAATCTCCTTTGATGATTTTGTGTATGAAGTGGTTAAAATCTGCATGGAGGTACGTACAGTCCATTGGTTCACATACACATATATACATACACCAACACAGCACAACGGTAAGGATTTGAATTTAAATACATGGTTGATGAGTTTTGTTTTTCGATTAATTGACAAAGATTTTGTGTTAATTGGACAGATGGTTTTAATTGGTCTGGCGAAAAGCTTTTTTTTTCTGAAAGTGAAGAAAGCAAACCTTTTTTTACTGATGTAAGTAAACGAACCTCATCTTTTTACATCCCATGGTTTTACCTCCACGGTTTCTTCTATGAACAATCAAAATAATATTGCCCAAAGGTTGATAATCATCGTTTTATTCAACACTCTCTGGTCAGATGGGATTTTTTTTTTGAATTTTCTACTAAATGTTTCGGCATCCAAGTTGCATCTTCTGTTTTGTTAATGTCATTTGAGATAATTGGATAAAGTTGTTTTTTTTAAAGGGGAGATGTAGTGTACCATTAAGAAATTGGGAGATAGCAACATAAACTAGACCTATTGAAAACAGGGTGAAGCTGCAAAATGAGCTTTTTTTCCCTTTTATCTAATGAATTACAGGTAATATGCTTGTATTTTTAGTCTTTAGTTATGGTTGAACAGTGAAGTTGTGCTAAAAATTGGTTTCACTTTATGGACATAGTAAATCTTCTTTTATCAAAGCAATTGTGATACTAACACAGAAAGGAAATGGAACTATCATTATGGTCATTTTCTAAATCATTAATTAATCACTCTTTTAGACACATTTTTTGTTGAGAGTTTGGTAATTGGGTAATTAATTATTCCTAAATGGTTATTAAAGTGAAAATAAGTTTTGCTTTTTTACTTAATCTTTTGTTCATATTGATACTGGAATGATATGTCTATGTGTTTGGTTCCAAAATGGAATTTAATTTATTTTTCTATAGTTCTTATTTGATTTGTACAATATATCATCCTACTATCATCTCTTTTGCCATGTGTCTTCTTGAAAAAGCATCCTGGGTTGTTTTTTCCCAGTAATATGCATAAACTAGCAATGTATTTTTCCATTTTCCTCTTATTATGGCAATGTACTTTCATTTCATTATTACAACAATGTACTTTGAAGCTTATTTTGTTAGAGCTTAGTACTTTATCAAATATTGCTTCATTTAATGGTATTAAGACCTACCATCGTATTGTGTGTGGAGTGGAATACAACAAGACTTGAAAATTTATGTGTTTCTTTTAATGCTATATGTCTTGCATTTTTTACTACATAAAGTTCTGACGTGCATAATTCTCTTTTTTCACATGTATTTGTTGTCCTTTAAAGAGGAACCATTCATGAAACTAATTTTACAAAAACTCAAAGGTAGATGCTATATTAGAAAATAGTTAAATTCAAAACTCGATGTAACCTATGTTCAGATATTAACTCCATCAAAAGTTAATTCTCACAAAATAACAATGTATTTTCATTTTTATGTCAAATATTGCAATATACTTTAATTTTTTTTATTTCCATTTATGCATTACTTTTTTACAAAGGATCATTTTAGAGCTCTGTTTGATTAATTATTTTCATACAAGGATCATTTATGTATAGTATTATTTAGTTAAATATTATTCTTTATGCATATCTCTTACAAAATTTTAAGCTCTATCCTATATTAATTAAGCCTTTATTTTTTTTTCTTTTTCATATATTAATTTATTGTCTAAGAATGATTTTAGAGACTTAAAATTTAACTATAAAATTTTAACATCACCATATAAGTGGTATTTATGGATAGCTATTATATAAACCTCTTATCCATTCCCTATTTTAATAAATGTATAGTTTTAATCTCCTTGTGCCAAGTGTCACTCTAATACAAGTCTTAATAATATTATGTCATGTAGATATATTAGACAACTCATTTCAAAATTCAAATTTACATTTCTAATTATATATTAAATTTGAAGTTATAATAACTTTAAAATTTTGATGTAGACCTTAATTAATAATTTATTTAAAATTATTTATTTAAAAAATTGATTAATAATCATAAATTTTTATTATGAAAATTTAATTAGTTTTATAACCGTGGTTCCCACGGGTTATAAACTAGCTGCCTAATATATGTAAATGACACATGACATATAATATTAATGAGAAGTTGTATTAGAATGACACTTGGCAAAAAGAGATTAAAACTATTCATTTATTAGAATACTAGTTTATAACCCGTGGGAACCACAGTTACAAAATTAATTAAACTTTTTAAGTAAAAACTCAAAACTATTAATTAATAATTTTAAATAACTTGTTAAATAAAAGATATTTTTTTAGTTATATATAAAATTATAATCGTTGATTCATATAAATACGTAAAATATATCATCTTAGAATTTGTATAAATTTTATTTTATTATAATTGGTATAAATTTTATTTTATTTTAATTCTAATTTTATTAATTTAATGTAATTAAAATGTGATTTAAATTTTGAAATTTGAAATTTGAAATGGAGAATTAAGAGATTGACAAGTGTCATGATATTAATTAAAAGTGTCAATAGATTGACAAGTGTCATGATAATAATTACAATGTGTAACATGGTGACACATGGCAAAAGAGCTACTCTTTTATTAGAATAAAGATGAATTTAATTAATAAATAAACCATTATGTTTATTGTTTATTTTTGTTTTTATATTTTATGTATGCTTATTAGTTATATTCCACCCACCATGTTCCTTATCAAACCAACCCTACCACGGAGAGATTATGGTTGTCAAATTTGTTAAATTCATCAAATTTGAGTCGAAGTTGCCCCTATGACACAGTCAAACCAACACAAGCGACATTCGTCGGATTTTGCCATAACAAAGTTAAACACATTCATCGTCCAAGAAAAATGTGGTTTTGATTTTGTATGGAAAAAAGCTTTAACGAAAAACCTTAACCCTCACACCTTTTTTCTAAGATCATAACATAAACAAAGAGGATGTTTTACTAAGCTTATGAAAAATCATAAACACTTTTTAGTTTATAGCTTATAGCTTATAAATTGATAAACTACGGTGTCTTACTTATGAATTTTGACTTATTACCGGTATGACACCGGTATAAATTATTTCTATCGAAACACCCATTTTAACTTATACCATTGTAGAACCGGTAATAAGTTAAAAATAACTTAAATAAGTTTAGCAAAATGTTGGTGAAATGTTTCATTAATTGTATTTAAGTGTAATGGGTTGACTTGTTAACCAAAATCAATCTTGATAATTATTAAACAAGTAAGGAATGTACGGAGTGCATACTTGTTTAAGTTTATTCAAGATTCAAATTAGACTGTCATTTAAGGAATTTGCCCCTGAACGAAAGAGGGTCCGGGGCAGCACCCCTGGGAGCAGGAGAGTCCTTGGCTGTGGTCGAGCTAGTATATAATAAATGCATCAGAAATTCGAATTCCTGAAATTTTACTTGATTTTTGGACTTCTTCTGCACTCTAATTAAAGCCCAGTGTTTTTTTGTAATACTTTTTGACTGTTGGAAAACTGTTTTATAACAGTTTGAATAGTTTTATGATAAAGAAAATTGTCTTGTGACAGTTTTCAAACAAGGATGTTTATAATAAGTTCTTGGTCTTCATTTTCTGGCACTCACGAATTTATAACATCTAATTCTCTGTTCTTGACGTTCCTGTTCTCTATTGGGCCGAGTCTTATCCAATCGAAGATTTAGAAATACCATCCAACTACTTCGATTTATAGTTTTTAAACTAAAATAATGACTTTTCCAATAAAACCTTTGGTGATTGTGGGGCTAATAGGATAGTTATTCCCCATCTTATATATTAACCTTACTTTAACATCATTTGTAGCAGTTCAAACTGAAAGTCTGAAAACCATGGTTTGACTTGCAAAAACTGAAATATAATATACCCAAAGAAATTACAAATCAAACTCAACATATTTCATATAAGATTAAAACAAGGATGAAAAATTGCAAATGCAAATGCAGTTCCTTTTTCATAGGGAAACAAACCAGTATTCTATTCTCCCATCACGTACAAAGAGAAGCCAACACCCTTCGCGGTGGCTCAAATGGCCGCCGGGCATGAAGCACCGCCAAATTGTCCAGCAGCAAAACGTCACCTTTCTGCCATGGAACAGCAACGCTTTCCTCCTCCAGGATTTTCAGGCAATCGTGTATGACATTTGCCGGCAACGGTGTTCCATCACCAAATGTCACAGCTTTCACCGGATCATTTCTTGCATCTTCCCAACCAGTATACGCCGCCACCATGCTATTGAACCAGATCTTGCGTTTTCTTAGTTCGTCAAATTTGATTGCTGGAATTGGTCCCATTACTGTTTTCAATCCATCGTTTGTCCATTCGAGCTTCATTCCGAGCTTCGCAGCCCTGAAATTGATAACGAAAATCAGCAAAAACTTTGGGGGAGAATAAGAATTCATGGTTAATCGGGATTTGCAAACCTTTCTGCAGCGATGGCTTTGTCTTTGGTTAAGAATGTGGAGACCCATCCTCGACCGATTGGGGATGAAGGATCATCATCTTCCCCTAGCACTCTTGTGTAGAGCAATCCGTGTTCTTCCAATCGATCAACAAACTCAGGGTATTTCTGTTTCATCTTATCGTAGATCACGTGGCTGAGTACTATAGGTGTTTCTCCCCCAATTTTTGGTTCCACTTCGCAAAAGAAGAACACCTTCAATGGAAACTTAGGAACCTGTTGCAGTTGAATTCATGTTTACATTGATTTTTAGGGCAGAGAATTCAATCGAGCACAAATAATCTATAAAACCTCGGAATTCAATCATCTAAATGCAATTCAATTTGATTGTTCGTCTAAAAGAACAAACCTGAGCCATTTCGTGATGGAAGGGAATCTTCTGATCAGGAGGAGACTCGTTCGAAGTGAAAACACGACCGACGACGTTGGTGCGAGGGGCAGCGCCACCCACATACGGAAGTTCGTCGTAACCGAAAGCTTCAACGACGTCGTTGAAGTCGGAAGCAGATGAAACGGAAGAGAAACCTCGGAACAGAATCGCACCGTTCTTGTGGAGCACAGATTCCAGCCATGGCTTCTGATCGCGGATGGCTTCCTTCAGATTACGATCACCAAACTTTGGACTAGGGATTAAAACAGTCGGGAAGACAATTCCGGCTTCATCTCCGGCGTTATATTTCTTCTGTTGAAGTAACTCCGATTCTACGAAGAGATTTTCCGGCATGGTTAGTTCCAGTAATCCCATTAAACTTTCAAGCTGATCCTTTTAAAAGCACAGTCATACACACGTGTATATATGTACAAATACAGAGGGAGATTCCACTTTGACCATTTTTTCGTCCAGGTTCAAGATTTAAAATTGTTACAACTCAATATAATTAAAAAAAAAAAAATCAATCTAAATCGACTATATTTGGTTAGGTTGTAGATTTTAGATTAGGGATGTCAAGGGGGTAACCGGGACGGGGAGTGCATCCCCCGCCTCCGCCCCCGAAATTACCTTGTTCCCTCGTCCTCGTCCCCGCCTCAAAAATGTTCAGCCTTACTACCCCGCCCCCGCCCCCGCCCCCGAATCCCCTTTATTACCCCCGCCCCCACCCCCGTTCCCCCGTCCCCGATTGATTTTGGGCTGTCTTTTTTTTTTTGGCTAAAAGAAGCTATTATTTACGCTAAAAAATTATTTTTTAGATAACAAATAATTATGTATAGTAGAATTTTACATGTTAAAAATAAAAAAAGTTATGGCATCTTAAAAACATTATACTAACAATTAAAAAACATGTTTTCTGATGAATTTTGGAAGCTCAAAATCATGTTATAATTTATTATATTTATATATTTAATATATGTAAATATATGTGTAATTTATTAACGGGGCCCCTATACGGGTTCCAGGACGGGATTCCCTATCCCCGCCCCCGAAATTAAAACGGGGGTTAACCTTGCCCCCGCCCCCGTTCCCGCCCCCGATTTATTTAAAAAAATTTCCCCAAACGAGACGGGGCCCCCACGGGAACGGGCTCCCACGGGACTTTTTGACATCCCTATTTTAGATTCAAGTGTTCAAGCCAAAATATTTAATTTTCTTTAGACAAAATTGCAAAAATGGTCCCTGTGGTTTGCATTTTTTCAGGAAACAAGTCCAAACAGTGACTTTTTTGGTTTCGTAGTCCTTTTGGACTACTTTCATTGTAGAATTGGTCCCTGATAATCTTGAAAAGACTATATTGCCCTTTTAATTTGTTTTTTCCATTTACATAATTACTTTTTTCTTTTATTTAATTATAAATGTTAAATAAAATCAAGAATGGGACATCTCTCTCTCTCTCTCTCTCTCTCTCTCTCTCTCTCTCTCTCTCTCTAGAAACTGATTTAATGGCGGATAAGAGCGAAGACCTACAGCGATCGTGGAATCATCATCAAAAACATTTCTCTACCCACTTCACGAAATCGCCATGACTCCAACCCACAAGCTTCTGTTAAAGCAATGGCTTGAAGAAGAACTGATCCTGAATCGAATCGCTCTCAAAGAATATTACTCCGATTCTTCCTCCAAGCGCAGGAAAAGCCTCGACAGGTCTAACTCCATACGGAAAATGGTCATGGCGCCTTAAAAAGATTTCCAAGCATCAGCAGTGAGTGAGAATTAGCAAGGGATTCATATTCAAATTCCTTAAGAGATGATTGCTCAGAGACATTTGAATTAGGGTTCAAAGACAATGGCGAGAAGAAAGAGGGGAAGAAACCAAGACGATGGAGATGGAAATTATGGGGTTCATCCACCGCTATGGAGGATCCAACAAAGACGACGACGACACTTTCAGCAGAGTAAATGGCGTCGAAAGATCATACTCAAAATCATGGCAAGATCAAACAAAATCAAAAGGGGGATTTAACAAAAAGGTATTACGAAGCAACAGTTGTGTAAGTTAGAGAAATTCTTCATTCAACACCACCAAGAAACCAAACTCTGAAACCAACGGGAAGAACAAGAGAGTTGGAGGAGATGAATTTGTTCTTGAGAGGAATCGAAGTGCAAGATATTCACCAAATCACACATATAGTGGACTCCTTCGTTTCTACTTGAGGGGGTCTACATCTGGATCATGCAACCGATCATGGATCCCATCTCTCTATTCGCTCCTCTGTTCTCTGGGATTAATCTGGGTTGTTCGTTACAAGACAAACACAGAATCACATCTGGAGAAATTACTGGAGAGGGAGAAAGAGGAT